>NW_015174865.1:0-26700 GCF_001447785.1 Gekko japonicus | reverse complement strand
AGGCGGCCGCGGCGCTGGGGGGTGGGGGGCTGGCTGTGGCGGCGCGCACCTTCTCTCCCCGGACCGGCGGCTCGCCTCTCCGCCCGTGCGCTCCTCGGCGCCGCGGCTCCGCCCTCTTCCGAGCGGCTGGAAAGGAGCCCGCAAAGGAACCCGCGGCCGCCTTCGCCGCTCGGGGCCACCCGCGCCCCGGACCCGCCGCCGGCCTCCTGCCCCCCACCCCCGCGACCCCCAACCATGCCACTTTCTTTGTTCCCACCACTGGCGACGCCCGTGTAATCATTGCTCTCTTTTGTGTCACGGTCTGCTTCGGACGTGCCTCCCTTCCGAGACTGCAGCGGCCAGGGATGGCTTTGCACGTGTGAACGCGCCAATTCGCCGTGTCACAGATTAATCATCGTGGGGACGGACAGGCCATTGAAACTGCCATGGAAATTGCCCAGTGGGCTACTGGTGGCCAGGAGCAAGCAGAGCCCAAGGCCAGCAGCTCGTGGCTCAGGGGTAGGGTCCCAGGTTCGATCCCAGGAGTCTCCAGTTAAAGAACCTATGGGAAAGACCTAGTGTTGCCAACCTTCTGGTGCAACCTGGAGCTCTCCCTCGGTTATAATGGATCGCCAAATGACCAAGGTCAGTTCCCCAGGAGGAAACGCCTGCTTTGGAGAGTGGACCCAATTTTGGAGAATGGACCCTCCCCTCCCCAAACGCCACCCACCCCAGGCTGCGTCCTCCAAATCTCCAGGTATTTCCCAACCCAGAGCTGGCAACCCTGGAAAGACTTTTGCCTGAGAAAAGCTTTTATTCTTGACTTGTACTGGTCGTTGGCCGAATAAAGAATTGATTAATTGACTGCCAGTTCATGTGTTCAGCTCTGCTTTCAGGGCAATTTGGATGGGATCCTTCACTGGCTGTGGTGATTGGTACAAGCTAGAGTTGTCAACTCTGAACTGGGAGATTCCTAGAAATTTGGGGAGGTGGGGGTTTGGGGAGGGGAGGGGAGGGGAGGGAGCTCAGTGGGGGTCCAATGCCACAAAGTCTATCCTCCGAAGCAGCCATTTTCTCCAGGGGAACTGTTCACTGTCATCTGGAGATCAGTTGTAAATGCAGGAGATCTCCAGGTCCCACCTGGAGGTTGGCATGCTCCCAGGGTCCAGGAGGAAGCAACTGGTGAACTAAAGCTCATTTGCTGGTGCAGCAGAGCACTCCCTGCCCTGCTGGCTTGTAGCTTCTCTAGCCGCAAGACAAATCAATCGAGGAGAACTGGATAAGGGGCTCTGAAGACCATCCATGCCAGCCCCTGTTGTGCCAGTGAACTGGCCATGGAAGCTTGCTATGTGACCTTGGGCCAGTCAGAGACTCTCGGCCTAACCTACCTCACAGGGTTGTTGCGTGGATAAAATGGAGGTGAGGGAGAATGACAGCTGCTTTTGGTCCCCCACTGAGAAGAAAGGCAGGGTTTAAATGAAGTAAATAAATAAATAGATGCTTTCTTTTGGGGGGAATCATAGAATCATAGAGTTGGAAGGGACCTCCAGGGTTATCTAGTCCAACCCCTGCACAATGCAGGAAATTCACAAATACTTCACTAAAATCACCAAATGATCTTGCATTCAGTCTGTTCGCTAATGTGTGTGTGCGAAGTGCCATCAAGTCGCTTGTGACTTACAGCGATCCCAAGAATTAATGTTCTCCAAGAATGGCTACCGTTAGTAGCCATTCTCAGATCTTGCAGACTGAGGGCTGCGGCTTCCTTGACTGAATCCATCCATCTCCTGTTGGGTCTTCCTCTCTTCCTGCTGCCTTCAACTTTTCCTAGCATTATTGGCCTTTTCCAGTGAGTCTTGTCTTCTCATAAAGTGACCAAACTACAATAGCCTCAGTTTAGCTAATAGGAAAAAGGAAATACTTCCTTACACAGAGAGTGATTAAAATGTGGAATGTTGGCCCTCCAGAGGAACTGACTGGCCACTGTGTGGGACAGGATGCTGGACTAGATGGACCACTAGTCTAACAACAGTGCTCTTCTGATAATCTTATCAGGGGAAGGCCTTGACCTCTCTGCCCTCTTGTTGGCCTTCCAGAGGAACTAGTTGGTCACTGTGTGAGACAGGAAGGATGCTGGACTAGATGGACCACTGGGCTGATCCAGGAGGGCTCTTCTTACGTTGTTATCATCGGAAGGCCTCAGCCTCTCTGCCCTGTTGTTGGCCCTCCAGAGGAACTGGTTGAGGCCACTGTGTGGGACAGGATGCTGGACTAGATGGACCCTCACTGGTCTGACCCAGCAGGGCTCTTCCCCGTTATCATCGGAAGGCCTCAGCCTCTCTGCCCTGTTGTTGGCCCTCCAGAGGAACTGGTTGAAGCCGCTGTGTGATACGGGATGCTGGACTGGATGAACTATTGGTCTGATCCAGCAGGGCTCTTCTTCTGTTCTTATGAGGGGAAGGCCTTGGCCTCCTTGCCCTGTTGTTGGCCCTCCAGAGGAACTGGTTGAAGCCGCTGTGTGATACGGGATGCTGGACTAGAGGGACCCTCACTGGTCTGACCCAGCAGGGCTCTTCTGATGTTCTTAAGAATATAACAAGGGCTTTGCTGGATGATCCACCTCTTCCAGCATCCTGACTCCTGCAGTGGCCAACCAGATCATCCACGGAGGCTAATGGTGTCGTCTGCAGTCGGTCCCCTGTAACTGGGCCTCAGGTAAACTACTTTTATACATGGAGATTTCACTTACCCATCAGGGCTATTAGCCATTGATGGACCTATCCTCCCTGAGTCAGCCAAACCCCTTTTAAAAGCTCATACTGCTATCATGGCATCCTGAATACATGGCTCAAGAGACTGTGTCTCCCACAAAGTGGTGAGAGTTTCCATTTTTAAGCTGGTTCTCACACAGATCAATGTCTGTATTAGCTCTGACGCTTTCCTACAGTCTGCTGGTACTGGTGCGGGCATTTGCCAACCAAGGAGGCTAAACCTCATGAGAAGCCAATGAAGTTTTTAGTGATGGCCAGTAACTTGCATAGGACCGTGGTGGCTCCAAGGTTAAGATGCTGAGCTGCAGACTGGAAGGCCTGTAGTTCGGCAGTTCAAGACCCGAGTGTGCCACGTGATGGAGGGAGCTCCCGTCTCTGGCCCCAGCTCCTGCCAACCTAGCAGTTCGAAGGCAATAAATTGCAAGTAGATAAATAAGGTACTGCTTTGGTGGGAAGGTAACAGCGTTCCGTGCACATCGGCGTTTAGTCATGCCAGCCACATGACCACAGAAATGTCTTCGGACAGCGCTGGCTCTTCGGCTTGGAAATGGAGATGAGCACCGCCCCACCAGAGTTGGATTCGACTGGCTTTCGAGCAAGGGAAACCTTTACCTTTAGCAATATGCATAGATGAACAAAAAATGGGCTGCACCCAACAATGGGCCAACAGAACACAAAGGGGAAAAGTGCCAGGTGATCGTTGACTGGTTTATTGTTGTACAAAGTTCCTACGTACAAAGTCCCTACACATTTCCCCGGGTAGACTTGATCAGGGGGAATCTATAAAAACGTACTTTTACATTTAATACAAAAAATAGGACTCTAATCTTGGGAGATATTTCCAGGCTTTCCAGCACAAATGACAACAGCAGAGGAGAAGAGGACACAAATTACAACAGACCAGCCACTTCAGCTTCGTTGTCGTTTTCTTTTTTGGAATTAGGCTCACCCCCATGCCGAGGAGGAGGAGGAGAGTTGAATTTATCTGCTGCCCTTCACTCGGAGTCTCAGAGCAGCTTAAAATCTGCTCCCCTTCCTCTCCCCCCACAACAGAGACCCTGTGAGGTAGGTGGGGCTGAGAGAGAGCTTTGAGAACTGCTCTTGAGAGAACAGCTCTGAGAGAACTGTGACTGACCCAAGGTCACCCAGCTGGCTGCATGTGGAGGAGTGGGGAATCAAACCTGGTTCTCCCAGATTAGAGCCCGTTGCTCTTAACCACAACACCACACAGGCTCTCATTTATCCAACGAAAGGGAAAAAAACATTTTCAGGAGAAGACACGGCAACCGTCCATAACAAGACGGGGACTCTGGCTGTTAATTTATCAGCCAGGATTTTATCAGAACATGAATCACAAGTTCTAAATAAAGGTTTGTCTTTGGTACCTGTTTCTAGATATGACCCTGTGGACATGAGAATAGGTGTTTTTAGATTCATGAGAACTCTGAGGCTGAAAGCAACGATCAGACAGCTCTCACTAACATGCGTACACATGATCTGTGCTCAGTTTGTACAGCACCGAGCTTGGGCGTGAATCGTCCAGTGCAGACCAAACACAAAAGTGAGAATACCCACCCCTTTCTGAGCCTGCAGGCGCCTTGGGAATTCCGACACAGGGCAGTGGGCCCAATCACAAAATGGCTGCCGCAGGAGGTGCAGCTAGCCACCAAATGTTGTGGAGTTGGGTTATAGAGAACCAGGGGTCGTTTCGTAGAAAAAGAGCTGGGGGGACTCATTAGCATAACTCATTAGCATATGCCACACCCCCTGACATCACCGAAAGTGTGTCATAAGGCCACACACCCCGCCCCCAACGGTCCCGGCCGCCACCGCCAGCCTTGCAGCTCCACTGCCGAGCCCCATGAGGGGCCCGGCGGTGGACCTGCAAGGCCAGCGGGAGTGCAAGGAAGCCCCGCGAAGGCCCTCCCTGGCCCCAGGCAGGCAGGCAGGGGTGGGGAGAGGCAGGGAGGAAGCAACTTACCCTCCCTCTTCTTCTGCCTCCTCCTGGCTGAATGAGGGCTGGAAGCGGGGCGGCCGGAAGCAGAGGGCGGGGTTTGTCATGTGCCTCCACCCCCCCGTACCTCACCCGGGAGAACTGCGATCCCCCGCGATCCCCCCCGAAATGACCTCTGTAGAGAACTATCAAATACTTCAACATTTCAAGCCGAAGTTCTGCTCAACAGGATGCCTCTTTTTTGTATTTTGAGTGCATGTGTGTGTGTGACTGTGTGTGCATCTGGAAGTTATGGTGACCTCTGGTGACTGACCCCTGACTGGGGGCCTGGAGAATATTCAGAGAGGCGGCTGAGTAAAGCCTGCCCCCACCTCCCGACTGCTGTTATTCCAAGGAGGTCTCCATCCAAGCGCTTGCCAGAGTCGACCCTGCTTAGCTTCCAAGCAGTGTTCCCTCTGTGAGTTAGTGTGCGCTAGCTCACAGTTTTTTTAGCCTCCGGCTCACACAGTTTTGTCTCCGCTCAGGAAGGAGGGCTCCAGAGCAGACTAATTCATGCAGTAGCCAAATCGCTCGCTCACAACTTTAACGCCAGGAGCTCACAAAGTAGAATTTCTGCTCACAAGACTCCACAGCGTATGCGCAATGTTGGAAACAAGATA
Organism: Gekko japonicus; assembly: GCF_001447785.1. Lineage (NCBI taxonomy): Eukaryota > Metazoa > Chordata > Lepidosauria > Squamata > Gekkonidae > Gekko > Gekko japonicus. Next base: position 21,337 of record NW_015174865.1, on the reverse strand, counting down.
AGGTTCCTGAAGTTGGGGATTGGATCAAGAAATTACTTTTCATGGTTGAAATGGACAAAATGACAAGGAAACTTAATAATTTGGAAGCAGAAGGTTTCTTTGCAGACTGGAAAGACTTTAAAGACTATTTGGAAAAATACTGGGATGTAAGGGACAATTTACTTTGCTTTGATAATTATTGAAGGTTAACGGATATTTAAAAATAGATAAAGATATAAGAATAAAAAATGGAGGGATAAGTTACCTATAGATATGTGTAAAGAAAGGGAGGGAAGAAGAACATTTAAGAAACGAACAGGAGGTTGGAGCATTGTGGGAAGCCGAGTAGTGGGGGGGGGGAGGGAAGAGGGTAGGATGTATAATTATATAAGTTTTGATTTATGTTTGACTTTGTTTATTATATCCTAATAAACTGTTTTTAAAAAAAAACAAAACACAAGACTCCACAGCGTAGAGGGAGCATTGCTACCGAGATCTGACGAGATTGGGCTTGCCTATGCTATCCAGGTCAGGCCAACAGGATGTCTTTTAGTCCGCACAGTCCATCAGAAGCCCTGCTGGCCGAACGCCCCGCCCACTTTCTAAAAGCACTTGGTGGGCACCAGGGAAGGTGTCGGCGGGTACCGTGGTGTCCATGGGCCCCACATTCAGGATCTCTGGTTTAAATCACAGCATACAAAACAAACACCGGCTTCTATAACCGTGTGGGAAAGATGGCCTCTGACATCTTGTTTGACACTCTACTAACCTCTAAACCAGTTTCATGGTTGTTGTTTTTCCAAATTTGTCTTTGGTCAACTCTCTGTTACCCAGATGTGCCATGTACTTTTTGGGTTCTCAAGAAGCCTGGAGAAAACTGTCCTTTCAATAGAGGTTTGGAGGAAAGGGGGCCTGGTGTAGCCCAATCTCGTCAGAACTCAAAAGCTAAGCAGGGTCAGTGCTTGGAAGGGAGACCACCAAGGAAGGTTCTGCAGAGGAAGGCCATGGCACACCACCTCTGCTTCTCCCTTGCCTTGAAGGCCCCTGGCTGGGGTCATTCTGTGTTGGACGCCAAGTACTGTCAGTACTTGGATGGGAGACCACCAAGGAAGGTTCTGCAGAGGAAGGCCATGGCACACCACCTCTGCTTCTCCCTTGCCTTGAAAGCCCCATGCTGGGGTCATTCTATGTTGGAAGCTAAGGAGGGTCAGTATTTGGATGGGAGACCACCAAGGACGACTCCTGCCTCCCTGAGCCCCGGGGTGGTGGCTTTGGACTCGTAGGGGCCAATCCCACCTTGGACATCACACGCGAGAGGTCATTCTGGCTCCCCCAGCTCTCCTAAGGGGCTCTTTAAAAAGTTATGGCCGGCGCCACTGTTCTCTGTGGCAGCTGCAACGCCCATGCGCGGGGGGGCGGGGGGGAAACGTTCCCTTGCCTCCCTGAGCCCCGGGGTGGTGGCTTTGGACTCGTAGGGGCAAATTCCACCTCTCGCATGTGATGTCCAATATCACACGCGAGAGGTCATTCTGGCTCCCCCAGCTCTCCTTAGGGGCTCTTTAATAGGTTATGGCCACCGCCGCTGTTCTCGGGCAACTGCGATGCCGGCGGGGGTGGTGGGGCAAAACGTTCTTCCGCCTCCCTGAGCCCCAGGGTGGTGGCCTTGGACTCGTAGGGGCAAGGCTCCCCCAGCTGTCCTTAGGGGCTCTTTAAAAAGTTATGGCCACCGCTTTCCGCGGCAGCTGCAACCACAGGGACTGCTGAGCTGCCCTCCCCACCTTTTTCAGGCTCTGCGTTGGAGCACCGGGCCTGAAAAACGGCCTGCAGAGCCGCCCCCCGCCCTCCTCTCCTTTTTCAGGCTCTGCCCTAGCATGCCGGCCTGAAAAAGGGCCAGCAGAATGTCAATTTCGGCCCCATTATATCCTATGGGCCATTGAAGTCAATGGCGAAAACATAGGGTATATTCTGGGGGCTGGAGGGGAGGGAGTTTGAGGGAGAGGCTCCAAACTCCCAAGATACCAACCATGTTTGAAGAACATTGGACCAGGGGGTCCAATTCTATGGGCCCCCAATCAGGTTGCCCCTATCCCCTCCATTGTTCTCTATGTTGGGGGGAAAGTAACTTTTCCCCCCATCATAGAGAACAATGGAGGGAATGAGGGCAACCTGTTTGGGGGGCCGTAGAATTGGATCCCCTGGTTCAATGTTCCTGAAACGTGGTGGGTATCTTGGGAAGAGGCTTCAGCAGCTACCCTGCAATTTAGGAGCCTCTCCCTCAAACCCCCTCTTCTCCAGCCCCCAGAATATACCCTTTATTTTTGCCATTGACTTCAATGGTCCCTAGGATATAATGGGGCCAAAGTGCGGGAAGCCGATTCAGATCAGAGAATCTGATTCGGCCCACAGCAGGGCATCCTGAGGAAGCCAAGGGAAGGTGGTTTAAACTGCCTCACCTTCCCTCCAGCAGCCGGCTTGGTCGGGCTCTCCGAGCAAACCAAGGGAAGGGAAGGTGGCAGAGCAGCTGGAGACATTGAGCCTCAGCTCCACAAGTAATGAGCACCCGAGCCCCGCCCCCAGCAGCCCTCAGGCCGGAGCATCTGGAGCAGTCTTGGGAGGCGGATTGGCAAAAAGCAAAACCAAAAGCGCAGGAACTCGAGAGATGTTTGAGGGAGAGGCTCCAAACTCGCAGGGTAGATGCTGGAGCCTCTTCCCAAGATACCAACCACGTTTGAAGAACATTGGACCAGGGGGTCCAATTCTACGGGCCCCCAGCTCGCTCAGGCTTCTTGCCTCCTGCTGCCTTGGCCCTCTGGTGCACGGGTGAGTCCCCAAAGTTTGACTCTTCCTCTACAAGTCTCTGGCGCTGGAGGTATTCGCCTCCTTCCCTCCTGCCTGCTATGGCTGCATAATTGTGAGAGATTTCTTAACATAGTGTTCCTGCCAGGGAAGCTGGGGACCCTGCCCATGAGTCTCCATTTCATCCTCACAACAACCCTGTGGGGTAGGTTAGGTAGAGAAGGGGAGATTTGGCCCGGGGTCACTCAGCCAGCAGAGTGAGAATACAAACCTGGGTCTCCCCACATCAATCTGCAACTCTGACCACTGTGCAGTGCTGCCTCTACTGATCTGTAATGTTCCAGAGGTGTTGTAATGTAATACTCAGTTTCTCAAACGAGTGTATGCCTGTCTGTTGGTCCACTTAGGAGTCTTGATCCTGGTTGTGTGGTGGGCTAGTTGTGGCAAATGGTAGGGAAGCTCAGTATTTCTGTATACAGTTGTAGGGGCTTTATTGCAATGTGGTATGGCCTGATATTATGTTCTTATTCCAGTGTGGGGTGTGTGTGGGGCAATGGAAGCTGAGTGATAGGGTCTCTCCAAGTGATTGCCAGAAGTGAGATGTGTCCTGGTCTTGTGTCTTACAGATAATCTTACAAATAGTCCTTTGCATTTATATCATGCTTTCAACTTTAAAAGGATCATAATGCTGATTGTGTGAACGTAGGCAAATCACGAGAGGTAGAGCAGGAAGGGTTGCATCAGTGCTTAGTTCTTGTGGCCCTTTCTTACACGCCCAGGGAAATGCTGATCGCCACTTTGGGGCCAGGAAGCAATTCTTCTCCAGGCCAGTTTGGCCCCCAGTGATCCTGGAGGTTTTTTTATCATATTCTGGGTGTGGAACAGGGGTCACTGGGGTGTGGGGGGGTATTGGTGAATTTCCTGCATTGTGCAGGGGGTTGGACTAGATGACCCTGGAGGTCCCTTCCCACTCTATGAGTCTATGATTCTAATATTCACCCAGGCTGACTGTGGGCACGCCAGCACCTCTGTCAGGCAGAAGTGCCTGAGATCCTCCCCCTCCCCTTTTCCTTCGCCCGACTTGGAGGTGAAGGGAAGGGAGAGGGGGGAAAGAATGGATCCCAGGTGCTTCTGCCTGTCAGAGGGGCTGGTGCACACTTCCGGTGATGTCAGGGGGTGTGGCACATGCTAATAAGTTATGCTAATGAGCTCCTGCAGCTCTTTTTCTACGAAATGACCCCTGGAGACCACCAAGGACGACTCTGCAGAAGAAGGCCATGGCAAACCACCTCTGCTTCTCCCTTGCCCTGAAAGCCGCTTGCTGGGTTTTGGAAGCTAAGCAGAGTTGGTACTTGAATGGGAGAGCACCAAGGATGACTCTGCAGAGGAAGGCAAGGGCAAACCACCTCTGCTTCTCCCTTGCCTCGAAAGCCCCTGGCTGGGTTCGCCCTAAGCCGGCTGCAACATGCCAGCACTTATGCGCATGATAGAGGCACAATGTGTGGAAATGGGCAGTCAAAGTGTTTCTTAGCATGGAGGTCAATAATGTTAGCTGGCAAAAAGCATTCCACGAAGAAGCCTCTAATAAAGGAGCAGGACAATGTTCTCCAGCCCCCTGGAGGCACACTTCGTTCCATCCCTGTCTATTTTAGGTGCCAATGCCGAGCAGTCCCTTTTCGGGAGTGAAAATGACAATGTTTGATTAGAGGTGAAGATATCTGGGAGGCCCAGAACACACTTTGCATGCAACAGGTCGTGGAGTCCCTCCCTGGCAAGCCCAGATCTCCAGCAGCTCATAAAACGAAGCATGAAAGTGGATAAAAGGTGAACTTTTTCTCCCTCTCCCGTAACACTAGAACTCAGGGGCACTCAGCAGAGTTGAAGAGCAACAGCCAGGACAGACAGAAAGAAATGATTCCTTATTCGACAAGTCATTTAAATTGTGGGATTCACTACTGGCAGTTGTGCGGAGGGCCGTTTGAAAAGGGGGTTGTGCACATTCGTGCGGGACCGGTTAAGCTACAACTGAGGGAGTCTTTGGAATCCGTGCCAAGGGTCAGAATGGGATTATATGATGAAACACGGGATACTACCCACAAACCACAATTATCACTGGTGGTTGTTCTTATTTATTTATTTATTTATTTACATTTTTATCCCGCCCTCCCCGTAGGCTCAGGGCGGCTTACACGGCATATCGCCGAAACGTATAATAAAACAATAAAAACATTAGAAATATTAAATAACATTAAGTATTAAAACATCTTACATTCATAAACAGTATTTGGTGCTCCTCACCTAAAAACAAGATGGCCGTCTCCTAAAAAGTCCCATTCTCATCCAAAGCGCCCACATCATGATGACCCTGTCCGCAAAACCTGGGGCGTAGGTGGTACCATGGTGATGGTACCATGGTGGCGGTACCATGGTGGTGGCGGCTCCTATTCGAACGCCTGGCGGAAGAGCTCCGTCTTGCAGGCTCTGCGGAACTGTGCTAGGTCCCGCAGAGCCCTGATCTCCTCTGGGAGCTCATTCCACCAGATAGGAGCCGCCACAGAAAACGCCCTGTTCCTGGTCGTAACGAGTTTGATAACCCGGGGACCTGGCACATCCAATAAGTTCTGAGTCCCAGACCGTAGTGCTCTTGGGGGAACATGTGGGGAAAGGCGGTCTTATAACTTATAACGCACCGGATAACTTCGGTTTTTGAATAAGAGGTGTGAGGTAAAAGAGGTAAAAGTAAAAGAGCGGTCGGGTTAGAACGGATAAAAGGAAGTACTTCTTCACCCAAAGAGTGATTAACACATGGAATTCACTGCCACAGGAAGTGGTGGGTGCTACAAGCATGGACGGCTTCAAAAGGGAATTAGATAAGCATATGGAGCAGAGGTCCATCAGTGGCTATTAGCCACAAGGTATAGCTAGGGGCTCTGGGGCAAGTGATGCTCTGTCTTCTTGGTGCTTGGGGGGGGGTCAACAGTGGGAGGGCTTCTAATGTCCTGGCCCCACTGCTGGACCTCCTGATGGCACTGGTATTTCTGGCCACTGTGTGACACAGAGTGTTGGACTGGATGGGCCTTTGGCCTGATCCAACATTGGCGTCTCTTATGTTCTTATGTTCTTATGAGGCAATACACGCTGTACGGTATGTAGCACTGACTGAGGGTGTGAATGAGGCGAGTAGTCTTTAGTTTAAGGGAGTTTAATATAGTTATATATGGTCACCATGAATTTGATTTACGATCCTTTTTGGTTCACAGTTCATATGATACATATAGCGGAAATCACTTGTACATCTTTGTAGGATATACTGTGTTAGACATGTAGTGTTTGAGCTTTCTTTTCCTCCTTTTGTATTTATGTGCACATTTAAGTAAAAGAATAAAAATAAATTATTTAAAAGAGAATGGGATTTGGGCTTGTGGGCCTCTTAGATCCCCCCCCCCTCTGATCAACGTTAATAAATAAACTTGGCCTTTTAAAATTATCCACATGAAGGCGTCGGCTCTCTTTATTCCATGTCTGCATGCAAGGCAGCTCCTGAACACACACTGCTTTCTGGAAACGCTGCAAAACTGAATTATTCAGGAGGGCTTTTCTGTGCAGGCAATAGACTTGCCCTGTACTAAATGATCCACAAAGTTACTTAGAAAAATTATTAGGGAGTGTGGTCTATACTACTGTCTTTAGCTTTCTAAGGTCCTGCGATGTACTTTTTGCATCATTTACTGCATCGTGTTAACACTTAATGCTTTTCTTCGGTCCTGTTTTTTAGATGTCCGGTTGGTTCTACAACCCAGATCCCGTTGCATTGTTTACTGAGTGTCCCATCCCGTCGATTGTATTGACTCACTCTGTGTAATCAGCCTTGAGTCCGAGTGAGAAAGGTGGACTACAAAAAATATAAAGAAATGAATAAATTAAAAATACTCAACGAGGGCTGGGGAGGGGCTGTGATTTCCCACACCACACAGAAGAGAAAGTTGGGTCGCCTGAGGCTGCCTTCTTTGTGATGGGATTGGGGTGGGTGGGGATGAAGGCCATATAAGGATCCACCCACGTTGCCCCCACCTCTCTGTCTTTTGACTGTCTGGGCAAAGGAGACACCCACTTTCTCTCCCTTTATGTCAGAGTGAATAACAGAATCATAGAGTTGGAAGGGGTCACACAGGCCATCTAGTCCCACCCCCTGCTGGATGCAGGATCAGCCTAGAGCAGAGGTTCCCAAACTTATTTGGCCTACCACCCCCTTTTCAGGAAAAAAAATACTCAGCGGTGCCAGTGTTCCCTCTAAGCTGACTGAGTGTGAGCTAGCTCAAAGTTTTTTAGCCTCCAGCCCACACATTTTTGCCTTCGCTCAGGAAGGAGGGCTCCAGAGCAAACTAGTTTATGCAGTAGCCAAATTGCTCACTCACAACTTTAATGCCAGTAGCTCACAAGGTAGAATTTTTGCTCACAAGACTCCACAGCTTAGAGGGAGCTCAGCACGCGCCCCTGGACATCTACCTTCAAGAAGTGGACAAAAAGATGCAGTTTGTGGATCTGCACCTGGATTATTCCAGCCCACCTGGACCGTTTGCCTACTTTGAGAACCAGTGGCCTAGAGCACCCCTGAAAAGTGTTTGTCCAGCCATTCCTTGAAGACGGCCAGGGAGGGGGAGCTCACCACCTCCCTAGGCAGCCCATTCCACTGCCGCACAACTCTGACTGTCAAAACGTTTTTCCTAAGATCCGACCGGTACCTTCCCGCCCTTAATTTAAACCCATTCTTGCGAGTCCCGTCCTCTGCGGTCCATGGGAACAGCTCCCTGCCCTCCTCTAAGTAGCAGCCCTTCAAATACTTAAACAGATATAGATAGACAGTCCAGGCAAGCTGGTTGCCCATTTGTTCGTTGACCCTCTTGAATAACTGGTGTGAAAGACGGGATGCTGAGCTAGATGGACCTTTGGCACGATCCAGCACAGCGGCACTAACCGGTTTCCTAATGGCCTCATTTATACCCTGCCTTTCCTCCCATATGGAGCTGCGGTGGCTCAAGTGGTTAAGACGCTGAACTGCAGGCTGTGGGAGGTCAGTAGTTCAGCAGTTCGAGACCCGGGAGCTCCCATCTCTAGTTCCAGCTCCTGCCAACCTAGCAGTTCGAAAGCAAGACATTGCAAGTAGATAAATAGGTACCACTTCGGTGGGAAGGTAACAGCATTCCGTGCACCTTGGTGTTTAGTCATGCCGGCCACATGACCACGGAAACGTCTTCGGACAGCGCTGGCTCCTCAGCTTTGAAACGGAGATGAGCACCGCAATCCTGGAGTCGGATTCGACTGGCTTTCGAGCAAGGGAACCTTTACCTTTACTTTTCCTCCCATAAAGGTAACCAAAGCCCCTTACACCCTCCTCCTCTCCTCCCTTTTACCCCTTTTGCTTCAGGAACAAGGCCGTAAGATTGCCTTGCTCATCATAACCCTCAGCGAAGAGGTCAGGGATTCATCTATTTATTTACTTTCTCTCTATCCCCCCTTTCCCCCCAACGGGGACCCAAGGGGGCTTACATCGTACTCCTCTCTCGTCCGTTTTACCCTCACAACAACCCTGTGAGGCCAGTTAGGTTGAGAGCGTGTGACTGGCCCAAGGTCACCCAGTAGGGTTGCCCGGTCCCTCCTGGCCACCAGTGGGGGATGGGGGGGTAAGGTTACCAAATGCAGGCTGGGAAACTCCTGGAGATTTGGGGGTGGAGCCCAGGGAGGAGGGGGACCTCAGTGAGGTACAATACCACAGAGAGTCCACCCTACAAAGCAGCCATTTTCTCCAGGGGAACTGAAAAGTACTGAGACTGACGAGTGATTACAGCTCTCCTACTTTTATTAGTGCAGAACAAGACAACTTGAGCTGGCTCACAGGCCGGCTTATATTCCCAGTGAAACCATCACCCAAAACACACCCCCACACCGTACTAGGCTATTTACAGTGGCCGAGAGTCCCATGGGCTCTCAGCCGGGAGCTTAGCCCTCCAACTGGTTCGGGCTAGGATCCGCTTAGTCCATTGTTTCCTGGAGCGAAGCTCAGAGGTTTCACCGGACCGCATGGAGCCCCCGTCGGTCACGCGGTCGGGACTGGATATATTACACGGACTGATCTGTGTTGTCTGAAGATGAGCTGTAATTCTGGGGGATCCCCAGGTCCCACCTGGAGGCTGGCATCCTTACCACCCCGCAAGCTTCCATGGCAGAGTGGGGGTTCAATCCCGGGTCTCCCAGATTCTAGCCTGAATCCTCTACTCACTTGGCCACATTGGCCTTCTAGCCCAGCACCTGGCCTAGCATCCAAAAGTGGCCACACTAATTCACCTGGGATCAAACAGCTCACCTCTGTTCAATAACTCTGGGGACTCAGAAGTTATACTACCACTCTGGGAATCAGGAAGGAGGAGGAGGAGGAGGAGGAGGAGGAGATTGGCTTTATTATACCCCTCCCTTCACTACCCAAAGGAGTCTCAAGAGTGATTTATGATCTCCTTTCCCCTCCCCACAAGGGACACCCTGTGAGGCAGGTGGGGAGAGAACAGCTCTGAACAGTTCATGAGACAAGGGCTCTGAAGGAACTTGTGATTGACCCAGGGGTCATTTCCTGCAGGAGCACACAGGAGCGGAGCTCCGGCAGTAAAGAGCCCAGGGGGCGGGCACATGCAACAAGCCCCACCCCCTGCTCCCAGCAGCCCTCAGTCAGAGCAAGAACCGCGCAGGATGTTTGCAGACCCCTCCCCCCCCCCCGCCAGCTTCGCAGTCCAAAACAGTCCAGTGGCACCTTTAAGGCCAAGGTTTATTCAGGTACAAGCTCTCCCTCCTCTGCGAGGACAGATCTGCATGTTCCTCGCCCCCCCCCCCCCAATAGCTAGCAATCCAGAACAGTCCAGTGGAGCCTGAGCGGTGGGTGTTGCCTTCTGACACACTTCCGGGGATGCCAGGGTGTGTGGCATATGCAAATAAGTTACGGTAATGAGTTATGCTAATGAGCTCCTGCACCTCTTTTTCTACGAAATGAACCCTAACCCCTAACCCTAACCCCTAACCCTAACCCTAACCCAAGGTCACTCCAAGCAGCTGCATGTGGAGGAGTGGGGAATCACTTCTAACCACGACAACAAACTGACTCTCCAGATTAAATGGACTGGAGAACATCAGGAAGTCAAAAGTCGTGACTACTGGGGTCACATTCTGAGAAGACAAGAGTCACGGGAAAAGACAACAATCCCAGGAAAAGTTGAAGGCAGCAGGAAAGGAAGAAGGTCCAGCATGAGACAGATTGACACGATGAAGGAATCCATGCGGACCTCAGTTTGCAAGACCGGAGTGTTTAATTATTTGTTGTTCATAATAATTTGTTGTTAATTATTTATTTGTTGTTAATATTAGGACGTTTTGGAGGACATTAATTCAGAAGCAACTGGCAGCCCTTAACACTCACACACATCTGGTAGGGCTCTTATGTTCACATGAACACATACATGAAGCTGCCTTATACTGAATCAGACTCTTGGTCCAGCAAGGTCAGTGTTGTCTACTCAGACTGGCAGCCGCTCTCTAGGATCTCAGGCGGAGGTCTTTCCCCTCACCTACTGCCAGATCCTTTTAACTGGAGATGCCGGGAATGGAACCTGGGACCTTCTGCATGCCAAGCAGAGGCTCTGCCGGCGAGCCAGAGACTTCTTACATGTAATGGCTGGTGACCAATGTTCCCTCTAAGCTGTAGAAACTTGTGAGCAAAAATTCTATTTTGTGAGCTACTGGCATTAAAGTTGTGAGGGAGTGGTTTGGCTGCTGCACAGATTAGTTTGCTCTAGAGCCATCCTCCCTGAGCTAAAACAAAAATCTGTGAGCTGGAGGCTAAACAACTGTGAGCCGGCTCACACTAACTCAGCTTAGAGGGAACACTGCTGGTGACCACAGCCTGCTAGGATCTAGACCCTTCCTGATTGTAGACCATATGAAATTGTTCTTTATATCTCTTTGGAAATCCAACATTGGCCCCGTTCACACGAGGCGATTTGGCCCGGGAACGGGACAGTTTGGGGCCGGATCAAACCGGCGCGATCACACCACAACATCTGGGAAGCGTCTTGCTTCTGTGGCCGAACTGTCCCTTTCCCGGGAAAATTCGCCTCAAACTGAACCACCTACCTCGGTGGTTCAAATGGATGAGGCGCCTCTTCCCGGGCGTCTGATCGCCGGCGCGTCTTTGCGCCGGCACAACCCCGGCCCGGATCCGAACTGCACATGCTCCGACATGTGCAGTTCGGCCGGCCCCCGGTTAGGGCCGTCTTTTCTCCCCGGCGTTTGATCGCGCCGGGGAGAAAAGGCGGCTCGGCCGGGGGATCCGGGGGATCCCGCCGAGCCGTATCAACGTTGGCGCGGCTTTTAAAAGCCGCGCTTTAAAGGGCTTTTCCCCTGCCGTGTGGCAGGGGCCATTTAAACACAAAAGTGAGAAATCAGGTCGGGGAGGGCGGTTTGGTTTCAAGACCTGTGTTCAAATCCTAGCTAAACGGTGAACACACCAAATGCCATGGAGCAAGCTGTCAGCTGGCTTCCTGTTGGTAAATTAGGAATATTAATGACTTCCCGCACTGGGCGGAGAGTAATAAAGATAATGCTAAAGTGCTTTACAGCCTCACGTCTGCCTGGATTTATAACCCCCAGGGCTCCCATCTCTGTGAACTGTTGAGAGTTGTATTTCCAGCACAGTTCGGTAGATGGCACTGTTGAGTTGCAGAACAGGCAGGAAGCTCCCAAGGACGCCTCCACCAGGGTCTTGAAAGCTTTTTTGGTGACGTCCATCCATCCTGAAAAAGAAGTTCTGGAGAAATCGAAAGCTTGCACACTTTTATATGTCATGTAGTGGGGTCCCAGTAAAAGGTATTACGTGGATTGTGATCTGGAGTTTCCCCCGGGGTTGACAGTGATCCTGAGTTGCCAACCTCCAGGTGCGGCCTGGTGTTCTCCCAGAATTATAATTGCTCTCCAGACGGCAGAGATCAGTTCTACTGATGACAACGGCAGGCGCCCTCACAGGAAGTTTACTGTTGCCCAACCTCCAGATGGTGGCTGGAGATCTACTGGGATTATAACTGATCTCCAGGCAATATAGATCAGCTCACCTGGAGAGGAAAGAAGAAGAAGAAGAAGAAGAAGAAGAAGAAGAAGAAGAAGAAGAAGAAGAAGAAGAAGAAGAAGAAGAAGAAGAGGAGGAGGAGGAGGAGGAGGAGGAGGAGGATATTGGACCACAGCAACACGAGGAGTAGGTATGACGTGAGTATGAGTGGAATGTTTTGGTTTTACCTATAACCCAGGGGTGTCAAACATGTTGCCCAGGGGCCAGATCAGGCCCCCGGAGGGCTTCTATCAGGCCTGCAGTGGAACTGGCTGTCTTCTGCTGCTGCTTCCAGTTCTGTTGCTGCTGCGTCATCGTAGGCTTGCAGCTTACAGATGCACATATTGAACAGCATACTCAAGAAGAAGAAGAAGAGAAGAGATTGGATTTATACCCCGCCCTTCACTACCCAAAGGTGTCTCAGAGCAGCTTACAAACTCCTTTCCCTTCCCCTCCCCACAACAGACACCCTGTGAGGTGGGTGGGGCTGAGAGAACTCTTGACAGAAACTGCTCTTTTTCAAGAACAGCTGTGCCAGAGTTATGGCTTTCCCAAGGTCATCCAGCCAGGTGCAAGTGGAGGAGTGGGGAATCAAACCCGGCTCTCCCAGATTAGAGTCCGTGCACTTAACCACTACACCAAACTGGCTCTTTGGCCACTTTGGAAGTCTCTCCCTTCCCCAAACCCCACCCTCCCCAGGCTCCACCCCCAAAATCTCCAGAGCTGTGGACTCTATGGCATTGTACTCAGCTGAGGTCCCTCCCCTAACCCCGCCCTCCTCAGGTTTCTCCTCAGGCTCCACCCTGCTGAGGTCCCTCCCCTAACCCCGCCCTCCTCAGGCTCCACCCCAGAGCTGGGCACCCTTGGTGCCACAAGCCATGGCAAAGCTGGCTAGTTTAGACAACCTTTTTTTTTTAAGGATTGGAAGAATTTGTGGAACAGGAGAGGCCTGCCAAGGCTATGAGGCCCTTGTGGCCTCCAGTGTTCCCTCTAAGCTGAGTTAGTGTGAGCTAGCTCACAGTTTTTTAGCCTCCGGCTCACACATTTTTGTCTTTGCTTAGGAAGGATGGCTCCAGAGCAAGCTAAATTTATGCAGCAGCCAAATCACCTGCTCACCACTTTAATGCCAGGAGCTCACAAAGGAGAATTTTCACTCACAAGACTCCACAGCTTAGAGGGAGCATTGGTGGCCTCGGCATTAAGTCTACGGCTGCAGTCACACACACTAAACAATCCACTTTCGATGCACTTTCTGACTGGATTTTGCCAGTTCACACAATAAAACCCAGTCGGAAAGTGCACTGAAAGTGGATTGGAAGTGGATTGTTTAGTGTGTGGGACCTAGCTCTGAATACGACATTCTAGGAACAAACAGAAAAAGGCTATTGTGTTACTCTAATTCTTCTTCTTTTTTACAGACGACTGCAGAATGTTATTGGCTGCTGCTCTGACATGGTCTTTTTAGTAATTGCCCCCTTACTCTGGAACACACTCCTAGAAGTAACCCAGCCTGCCCGATAGTGGAATTTATTGCTGACTGTGTGTTCATCATGCACTTTACTATTACTGTACCACCATCATCATGTAAATTGTTCTTAATAACCATGTTGTGTGTTTTATATTGTTATTTATATTGTTGTTTTATCTGTTGTTATTTTATGTAAGCCGCCCTGAGCCTGCCTTGGCAGGGAGGGCAGGGTACAAATCAAATGAACAAATAAATAAAATAAGACCATAGTTATATGTTCCATTTAGGGCTGCCTTTGAAGACAACTCAGAAAATGCAGGTGGTCCAAATGCAGCAGCCCGCTTACTGCCTGGGACTAACCATTATTCTGACTTTTTCATTGTTGTTCTCAGGGCTATTTTTGGGCAGGAACGCACAGGAACGGAGTTCCGGCTGGCTCCCGAGTTGGCCACGCCCGGCAGGGACTCATTAGCATAATAGGCCACACCCAACAGCAGAAACTCATTAGGATTGGCTACATTAGGGGTGTGTGGCCTAACATGCAAAGGAGTTCCTGCTACAAAAAAGGCCCTGGTTTTGACAACAAACAAGGTCAACAGAATAAGAAGCAAAAGGTGGGTGTGGCTGGATAACCACACTTCTGGTAACATGTGGGTGTGGCCTAATGTGCTAATGAGCTGTGCTGTCAGGTGTGTGGCCTAATATGCTAATGAGTTTCTGCTGTTGGGTGTGGCCTATTATGCTAATGAGTTCCGGCTGGGCTTTTTCTACAAAGAAAGCCCTGGTTGTTCTAACCTTTTCATTGTTATTATATGATATATGCCTTTGTTGAGAGAAAACAAAAAAAGAAAGGGAACCAGCGTACAAGAATAGGAACAAATCATAAAATTGGATCTAATTGGATGTTATCTTTGTAATGCCATTGGTCTTTAACTGTTCTAGGGCGTGGCTACACCAGCCCGGGATAGTTTAAAAGGAGCCCTGCTCCACTGTTTGTTGTTGTGTGTTCTTCACTGTACCTGTTTGAAACCAATAAAGCTGATTCACTGTTACTTACGAGATGGCATGGAGTCAATACTTAACAATTGGCAACGAAGGTGGGATCCAAGACCGAGGCACCACTTGCCGTTGCGGTCGCCCCAACCGCTGCGATGGCCGTCAACCCGGCATTCAAGGTGTTCAAACTGAGAACGGAGGACTGGGACTCATACCTATCCAGGTCCGAGTTCCACTTGCAAGCAAACCAGATCGTGGACGAGGCGAGGAAGAAGGCGACGCTCCTCAGTTCTTGTGGCAAGACCATTTTTTATGTCGCCCGGTCCCTGGTTGCTCCAACTGACATCCGCACGGCAACCTGGAAGGTCATCACGGACAGGCTGAAAGCTCACTTCTCGCCTCAACCGTCCTAAATCACTTGACAACACGCTTTTTACAAGCGAAGTCAGGGCTCAACTGAGTCAATTGCCGAGTACGTCACAGCCCTGCAAAAAGCAGCCCGGCCCTGCAACTTCACCGACCTGGAAGAAGCTCTCCTCGACCGGCTCGTGTGTGGCCTACGTGACGAGAGGTTACAGCAGCGCTCACTTACGACGTGGCCTATGCTGAGGCTGTTGCCGCCGAGGCTGCTGAGAGGTCAACGAGAGAGGTCCATCAGCACCATACCCCATTCGTTAAGGACCAGTCAGTGCACCACCAGTCGACCAGTGGCTCCGACGAGGAAGCAGATGACGTCCACCAAACGCAAGCTGCATGACACAAGCAGACCCCCACTGAAGACTGCGCCGCGGTGTCCCTGCGCAGGCTGTGGCGGGAGTCACGAGCGGGATCGTTGTTGGGCACGAGACTTCATCTGCTGAACATCTGCTGAACCTGTGGAAAGAGGGGCCATTTGGCAAGGGAATGCCGGGCCAAAAAGAAATCGCCGCCATCGTATCTTGCTACAAGGCCTTGGGTTTGAGCTACGGATGGTGAGAGGTCTGCCAACTGTCACCGGATCGTCTACTGCACCTGCCCGTCAACCGTTCTGAGCACCGGAGCATGCCCCAGTAAGAAAAACCTGGTCACCATTCTGCTGGACGGCATTCCCTGTGATATGGAAGTCGACTCCAGATCTGCCATGACCATCATTTCATTGCAGACCCGGCAGCATTTGTTTCCTCAGAGAAGCCGCCGCCGCCTGACACCGTCAACCGCGCACCTCTCCAATTTCCAGGGGCGGAGTATTCCACTGGCTGGCAAGGCTAATTTTGAGGTGGAATTCAGGGGTCACAAGGTATTGTTGTCCCTCCTTGTAGCCGAGGGAGATCGGGCCAGCCTGTTGGGCCTGGATTGGTTTGAACCCCTCGGTATTGCCGTAACCGGGGCTAACAAGGTGTGTATGAATAAAGGGGAATGCATTTATGATGAATTTCCAAAGGTTTTTGATGGGGGGCTTGGTTGGTCCACCGGTCCACCTATAAGTTTCGACCTAGACCCCTCAGTGGTGCCTATCAGGCTAAGGTATAGGAAGGTTCAAATATCTATGAAAGCCAAAATAGAGGCTGAATTAGATAAATTGATTGCACAAGGTATTCTTGAACCTGTTCCTTATGCAAAATGGGAGACGACTATTGTAATGCTGAATTAGATAAATTGATCACGCAAGGTATTCTTGAACCTGTTCCTTATGCAAAATGGGAGACGTCTATTGTAATGCCGGTAAAATAATAAGCCATGTGCTAGCGTCGCTGGGAGGTGGAAAGGTTTTTGCCAAACTAGATCTTGCACAGGCTTACCAGCAGCTTTCCGTCGACCAAAAAGCTGCAGAAGCGCAGACGATTGTAATGCATCGGGGTGCATTTCGTGTGAAAAGGTTACAATTTGGGGTCAACGTCACCCCAGGTATATTCCAAGGGCTCATGGAAGGGCTACTAAGAGGGTTACCAGGAGTAGTCCCGTATTTCGATGATGTGCTAATTGCAGGGGCAAATGAAACCGAGTTATTAAACCGTCTGAGAGCGGTATTGAGTCGCTTCAGTAAAGCTGGTCTGAAGGTTAAAAAATCAAAGTGTTATATTGTTGTGTCACAAGCTGAATTCTTGGGGTTCCTCATAGATGAACAGGGAGTCCACCCTACGGCAGATAAGGTATCTGCGATTCAGAACACGCCCCGGCCCAGTTCTAAAAAAGAGCTGCAATCGTTCCTAGGAATCCTCAATTTCTATCATTCCTTTTTACCCCACAAGGCCTCCGTAGCTGAACCACTCCATGGGTTATTGCACAAAGGGGTGAAATGGGAATGGAGTGCAAAACACGAAAAAGCGTTTATGTCACTAAAAGAGCTGTTGTCCTCTAAAGCTGTGTTAACTACGATGAGTCAAAAATGTTGGTGTTGGCGGCAGATGCCTCCCCATATGGGGTTGGTGCAGTTTTGAGCCATGTCATGGCTGATGGGAGGGAAGCACCCATCGCATACTATTTGCGGTCCCTGACGGCCGCTGAAAAAAACTACACACAGGGTGCGTTCAGACGGGGGATTTACAACGGTTAGGGTGCCGGTTCCAACCGGTGTACTTATGGGCGTTCACACGGCGAACATCTGCCTCCCATCCCTAACCGTTGTAAATCCCTTTACACTGTTGCACTCTGCCACTAGGTCCGAAGTGGTGGTAAACAGAGTGCAACGGTTGTAATCGGTGCACCCCGGCGTCTGATCGCTCTCCTCCGTTCCCCAGCTACTTCCGTCGGAAGCCTGAGGCTTCCGGCTTTCCCCGGCCATTTTTTTTTAAAACTAAGCGATATGCGCTCAGGCGAAGCTTCGCCCTGAGTGTTTGTTAAAAAAAATAAATGCCTTACTTTAACTTCCTGGAGGAGTCCGGGACTACAGGGAGGCCAGGTTGGGCTTTAAACTTTAAAGGTAAGTGCTTACCTTTAAAGTTTAAACGTAAGGGGGGGGTTTGAGCATGCGCAAAAATCGCCATTCTCTGAATGGCTGCCTATGCGCATGCTCAAACTGTCCTTTAAAAAAAAACCCGCCGACGTCCGCAGCGTGTGAGCGGGCGTCCACCGGAGGGCTACACGAGATGGAGGGTAAGTCTGATCGGGTTTATGCCGGCAGAAAGGCTGCGTCTGAACGCACCCACAGATCGACAAGGAGGGGCTTGCCTTGGTGGTGGGAATTAAAAAGTTCCATGACTTTGTGTATGGCCGCCGGTCCCTCCTTGTCACCGATCATAAGCCGTTACTGGGACTTTTCTCACCAGACCACCATATGTCAAACGTGGGCTATCTTTTTATCAGCATATGATTATGACTTGGAACACCGGACAAGCTTAAGACCTGGACAAGGATTGTAAGCTGGAACAATCCTATTGGCTAATGTATGAATGTACCCAATCAGAGTGCAGAGAAATGTTCCGGAGGGAACTGATCTAATTGGATGTTACCTTTGTAATGCCATTGGTCCTTAACTATTCTAGGGCGTGGCTACACCAGCCGGGATAGTTTAAAAGGAGCCCTGCTCCACTGTTTGTTGTTGTGTGTTCTTCACTGTTCCTGTTTGAAACCAATAAAGCTGATTCACTGTTACTTACGAGACGGTGTTGAGTCAATACTTAACATTGTTATTTAATTCCATTTCTATCCTGCCCTTCACGGAAATGGGCTCAGGGCAGATTAGAAATCACAAAATAACAATATAATCAAACAGTTAAAACCATATTTCTCTTAAAACAACAACAACAACAACAATAGTCTAAGCCTGTTGAAATCAATGGGCTTAGACTGGGGTAACGCTGCATGGGATTGCACTGACATTCCATTCTGCTGCCCGATTCTGAGCGCAGAACGCCGCCTGTGAGACTCCAGACTTGCACCCCTCTCCATGCGGACTTAGATCCAAGAATCCCAGCTCCGAGCTGATGCCACACAGGTTGCCTGGAGCTGTTTTCACAGGCCATATGCTTTCCATCGCACATTCGAGATGTCCCAAAGAATCTTCTGTGCCGCTGCGGCAATTTCAGCACAGATGGTGGGAAGCGGGGAGAGAAAAGACAGAAAAGATTGGCTTGCCGGGGAGGAGGGTTAAGGGTTCCTGAACAGATTGCAACGACGGCTCTTGAGGCACATCCGAAAAGTTTACGGAGGGGAAGAAATTAATGAAGGGGAAAAAATACATATATATCTTCTAAATTTAACTTGGGTTGAGTGAGAGATCCGAAGGGTGCAGTAGTCACACATCCGTTCATTAAACGGCGGCAGGAACTGGAGTGGAAGCATGAAGGAGCAAATTGAACAGGGGATGCGAGGACCTGAGGGTCAGATTCCCGTTTCGCACAAATCTGCTGCTATTTGCGGCACAACTTCCAGATTTTGGGGAAGAAGTCGAGATGAAAGCATCTCTCTCTCGGCTGTCTCAAAACTAGCCTCCCCAAATCTGCCATGTCTACTTATTTATATCTCAACTTGCTCCCAAAGCAGCTCACATCACTCTTCTCCATCTTATCTTCACAAGAACCCTGTGAGGCAGGTTAGGCTGAGTGGGTGTGCCTGGCCCAAGGTCACCCACTGAGTTTCCATGGCAGAGTGGGGATTCGAACCTGGATTTTCCCTGACACCCTAGTCCGACTCTTTAACCGCTACCAGGGGCGGATTAAGGCTCACTGGTGCCCTAAGCACTGACCCATCTTGGTGCCCCCCTCCTTTCCACACTGACCCAGTCCATTTTAGTTGTTGACCTGTCTGACCAGATATACAATGCAGGTTGCAGCAATACAAAAATTTATTCATAGGATAACACAATATACTGTACAAACTAAGCCAAGCTTGGGCTACGTAAAGTTCTACAAAAATGCAGTACAACATCTGTTTTAATATTTCACAAGTTAAATGTATCAAAGTTCCAATATTCATGACCTGAAAGGCATTTTTCTACATTTCATTTTTGCAAAATCACTGATAACATCCTCGAAATTAATACCTCTCAGAATGTCTGCGTCAATTGTTAATATACATCAGTTAGTTGAGTCTTTCTTGAAGCATAACTGATCTATTTGGGGTTTTTTACACGTTTTACAGGTTTCAGTTGTGAGAAAGATCTACAAATCTTCATTCATTTTTTTCACCCTTTTCCCAACTTTGTGGTGCCCCCTTTGGCCCTGGTGCCCTAAGCACGTGCTTAGTCTGCTTAACGGTTAATCTGCCCCTGACCGCTACACTATGTTGGCTCTTATTTTCTTAAATTTTAATCACTTCACTTATACCCCACTTTTCTCCCCAACGCATACCGGTTGTATCAGCTTGGTTATGTATTTTATATTATTGTATGCTTCCTGTGGGTCACTGCCATATGATAAATAAATAAATCCCCAACGGGGATCCAAAGTGTTCACAACATTCTCCCATTCTCCATCTAAGGCTGGCTTTATGAGAAACTCCTCTGGATTTCTTAGAACTTACTTTTCTTACGCACATAAGGACGAGAAACCTGTTTTAAACATATATACTGTC
Organism: Gekko japonicus; assembly: GCF_001447785.1. Lineage (NCBI taxonomy): Eukaryota > Metazoa > Chordata > Lepidosauria > Squamata > Gekkonidae > Gekko > Gekko japonicus. The sequence goes on along the minus strand of NW_015174865.1, from coordinate 1,469 downwards.
TCACTCACTGAGAGCTGCCAGAGAACCTCTGATCCATCACAGATAGGTGTCAGATTTATTTTGTGTGTGTGTGTGTGTATATATATATATACACACACACACACTGTCTTATGGTGACCCCATAGAGTTTGCCATCGCCTACCTCTGTGTCGCGACCTTGGTATTCCTTGGGGATCTCCCATCCAAATACTAACCAGGACTGACCCTGTTTAGCTACCGAGATCTGACAAGAAGGGCCTGGCATTTTCAGTAATGTCCCCAATGACATGGGAGGCTGACGTTGGCCACATCCCATCTGTCTTCATGAGGCAGTTTCAAGGAGACGCAGCCTGAATTTCGTGGGTCCCCAGGGCAGGCTCGTAGCCAGGATTTTGTAATTCGTGGGGCCTTTAAATAAGTTGGGGGGGGCACTGAAGTCACAAAAATAAAAATAAAAATTTTTGGAGTTGGAGCAGGCAGGAGCATTTGGAGCTCCAGTTGGAACACCTACCCACAACTACTAGAAAAACTTCGCAAGCTGTGCTTGGGGAAGGCAGCAGGCCCGGGCTAGATGGAAGTCAGGGGGCTTTGTTAGAAAGTTGGAGGGCTGGGCCCCGAAACGCCCCACTGTAGCTACGGGCCTGCCCCAGGGCTGTTTTACACGAGTAGCCAAGGTTTTATTTTTGAAATTATGGGAAACTTCATTTGATTTCTCTTAAAATGAAAGGTTTAATCTACAGGCAACACGACACTCTAAAGTCACACAGCAAAAAAAGAAAAGAAAACTAGCTTAACTGTCTGAGGCAATTCAAGACCTGCGTTAGATGGCACAAACGTTAAGTCCAAGAGTCAAAGGCCATAGCTTATGCATACTTGACGTTGCTATCTATTGCAATATATCAGCATATCATAGTCCAGGCCTTCACTCCATCAGAATCCAAGCTCAATTATAGATCCTTGGCCAAGCAGCATGAGGTGTTGATGACACCCAATCAGGAAACATTCTTGCTAGAAGCCTCTAGAAAATTACCTCACCACCTCTGATTCTTCCCATCCTATGGGCCACAAGTTCTCACGAGAAGCTAATTACCACACTTCTACCTCTGGGCTTGAAGATGATAAGGGCTGGGTAGGCTGAGAAACCAATTAGCAGGCCTTTTTTTTTGGGGGGGGGGGAGGTGCCGGAACTCTCATGAGGGAAATGAAGTTTTCAATCTGTTTACTGAAAACTCACAAACTTTTAAACATGTTTAAAAGAATTTTGTCGAAGAGGTTCCAGAACTCTGTTCCGGCATGTTCCCCCAGAAAAAAAAGCCCTGCCAATTAGTAACACCTGCAGGATGGACCAAGCCCATTACTGTTCACATTAACCCGGGGGTGGGAGGTCAGGGGTGCTTTGCAGACAGATAAAAATATTCCTCCTCTGTCAGGTTTCAGTGGCAATTTGTAGGTTTTTAAAAATATATTTCTACTAGGAAAAAGGCCCGTTG
>NW_015174864.1:833390-839114 GCF_001447785.1 Gekko japonicus | reverse complement strand
CAACAGGTAAAATGGAGGAGAACACCACCATTCAAAGTTTCTTTGGGCCATATAATTTGTTCCCACATGGATCAGCAGGAGTGGGTAGCGATCAGAGGTTTTGACCAGTCTTGGAATTCTCTCAGTCACATCTCGGATACAAGCTCCAGGAAGACAACAAACCTCTCGAGGTTTCTTGTCTGGTCTGCACACAACTTCTTCTGTCCCTCTCAGTAGGGAGTCACCAACCACAACTACTCATTTCTTCCTGCGTGGGATAGCTTGGTTCCTTCTCTGCCTATGTGTTTGTGTGTTAGTCACATCCTTTTGATCTCGGAGTATGTTATTCTGATCTTCCACCATCAGAAGTGGGGGGGTAGCGATTTTGCAGCTCCACTGGCTGTGTTTCCTGATTATCTTTCTCCTCAAGGTCACATTCTTCCACACACCCACCTGTTCCTTGTTACTTCTTCTCTTGCTTAGGATTTGCTAGCTCTTACTGATCTCTCAGGAGCCCCTCTTCCTTCACATCGCCAATAAATCCTCAGGAGATGTCAGATACAATCAAACAACTCAAGAATAACAAAGCTACAGGACCAGACGGGATACCATCGGAATTTTATAAAACATACAATTAAGTCTTAATGAAACACCTGGTGAACAATGCAATGATATGCTGCTGAAATGAAACATGCCAAAATCCTGGACCGAAGGCACCATTTCAGTAATACACAAACAAACCCAGCATCATACAGACCCATAACCTTGTTAAATCATGACAACAAAATCCTCACCACAATTCTTGCTAACGGAGTCAAAAAGTTCATCCCAGCCTACATCAATGTGGACCAGACAGGTTTCATCCCTAACAGACAAATAGCTGATAATATCCACAGAACCCTAAATACTATCACACATGGGAAGACTCTACAGACTGACTCACTGATATTAGTGTTAGACTTCGAAAAAGCCTTCGATTCAGTCGAGATCCCATATATATTTTAACACTCATCAAGAAAATGGGGTTTGGAAATAACTTTCTTAAGGCACTACAAACACTATATGCTGAGAACAAGGCCAAAGTAAGGGTGAATGGATACAGTTCTAACAATGTAATACTCTCAAGAGGAACCAGACAGGGTTGTCCCTTATCCCCATTAATCTTTGCACTCGCAATAGAACCCTTAGCCGAGGAATTGAGGAAGACTGATACATTAAGAGGATTTAAGATTAGGGGTCAAGAACACAAAGTAAATTTATATGCAGACAACCTCACTCTCTATATTTCTGATCCATTGCCTTCCATCCAAGCTATTCACCAAATGCTGATGTCTTTTGCAAGAGTTTCGGGACTGCAGATAAACCAATCTAAGTCTGAAATATACTCTATTAAACTAAAAAAACCCCAACAGAAACAAGGATTAAAAGCACCTTCCAATTCAAATGGATTAAGGAAAGTTGGTGACACCTAGGGGTGAATATACCCCTAAACCTAAAAGACCTTCTGAAATACAACTATCATAAAATTCACAACAAAATACAAATGGATATAGCTATTTGGAACACACTACAACTAATGTTAGCAGATAGACTGCATCTTATCAAGAGCTTTGCACTACCAAAATTCCTGTTCCTTTTCCAAACTCTACCGATTTCTATCACAAACAAAGATCTGCAGACCTGGAAAAATTCATTGATAAGTTTCCTATGGGAGGGGGGAAAGTCGAGAATAAGCCAAAATATTCTACACCGACCCGCCAGCCTAGGAGGTCTAGATCTCCCTCTACTATGTGCATACCTCCAAGCTACAATTTTATCTCAGATAGTGCGCATGCTACAACCAGACCCTCAACCCTATTGGATGCAAATAGAAGAAATATACACAAGCCCCTTCACAATGCATGACATTTTCTGGATAGCACCAAACCAAAGGCCAAAATCAATAAAAAATAACACCCTCGTAATGACAGCAATCCAAACGTGGGACCGGAAAAAGAAGCTCTTACCAGGAGTGTCACAGCTGTCAGCGTTTACCCATCAAAATTGGTTTCCGCCGGGCAACACACAGGGGGCCTTCGAAAATTGGACAAAAGCAGGATTCAGGAGACCAATAGATCTAACTTACCAAAGCAAGATCCTGGACAAACAACACTTTGACACAAAAATTGGGACCCAAACAAAGTGGTATCAGTATCTCCAACTGAAGAAACATATCGAATTCCTGACGAATCTGGGAACATTCCAGAGGGAACTGACACCGCTAGAAAGGACAATCAAAAACTACCCAAACTCAGCCAAAAGGAATTTTATCAACAATCTATAAAACGATCATAATAACAGAAAACCAAACCAAATTAAAACATCAACTTCGCTGGGAAGAAGAGTTGAACGTACAGTGGCAAGACTCAGACTGGAACATAATTTGGTCATCACCTGCAAATAACTCACCAGGACACAACATCCGCTTACAAACCTTCAAATTGATGTCGAGATGGTGCTTAACTCCACAACACCTACACAAAATAAATATAAACAATGATCCCAGATACTGGAAGAAGTGCGGACAAGAAGGCACGTACCTCCATTGCTGGTGGGACTGCCCACAAATTAAACGTTTCTGGAAAGAAGTAACAGCCCAAATTAAGGAGATGTCTCAGGAAATTGCATTTAAACTGGAAGTTATACTCCTACATAGATGGGATGATTCGATAGTAGACAACACTAGGGAGACTATCTCGACACTACTTGCAACAGCCAAATTGACAATAGCAGCAGGATGGAAATCACTCTCCCCACCCTCTTTGGCAGTGTGGCATGATTTGAAAATAAAAATTAAAAAAATGATAAATTATGGCAACAGTTCGTTATGGCCAAAATAGCGGACTCAATACAAAGAACACAACAGACAAGCATAGCTCCATGTATGAGATTTATTAAAACATGGTCACCGATACTAAATTATATGTCAAGAAAAGGAATACTCCAGACTAACACCGCATATCATAAGTGGTTGCACCTGTGAGATATACTAAGTAATCAGATATGCTAATAGGTTCAAACTCTGCACTTACACTCAGAATAACAATTACATCAATTATCAGGGGTCATTTTGTAGAAAAAGAGCTAGGGGAACTCATTAGCATAACTCATTAGCATATGCCACACCCCCTGACATCACCGGAAGTGTGTCATAAGGCCACACACCCTGACATCACCGGAAGTGTGTCATAAGGCCACACACCCCGCCCCCAATGGTCCCGGCTGCCGCCACCGGCTTTGCAGCTCCACTGCCGAGCCCCTTGAGGGGCCCGGCGGTGGACCTGCAAGGCTGGTGGGAGTGCAGGGAAGCCCCGCAAAGGCCCTCCCTGGCCCCAGGCAGGCAGGGGTGGGGAGAGGCAGGGAGGAAGCAACTTACCCTCCCTCTTCTCCTGCCTCCTCCTGGCTGAATGAGGGCCGGAAGCGGGGCGGCCGGAAGCAGGGGGTGGGGTTTCGTCATGTGCCCCCCTATACCACACCCAGGGGAACTGCGATCCCACCCGAAATGACCTCTGGTGAATTCTATGTTTGGGTGGATGTTGTCGAGGTGGTCTAAAAACTCCCTCAATTCTACTTCTCCATGGCTCCAAATGATAAAGGTATCATCTACATACCGAAACCAAACTGTAAGTTTGTGGGGTGCAGATTCTAAAGCTGTTTTTTTCAAAATCTTCCATATAGAAGTTTGCTAAAACCGGGCTGAGAGGGCTTCCCATGGCAACCCCATCCATCTGTTCATGGAATTTGTTATCCCATTGGAAGTACCTGGTTGTCAAACAATCAAAGAAATCACTGGGAACTTAATTCTCAGGAATGCATAGGTCCAAGTTCCATTATGACCACAGCATGTGGGGAAAAGGGGCTTAAGCTTCTCCCCAACACGAAATGGCCCCTGGGATCCACTATTTGCCCTGCAGAGGAAATGTACATATAGCCATCAGTCCATGTGAGTTTTCCAAATGGGGTAAATAGTGGCTACCAGAGCAGTTTCAGGTCTGGCAAGTGGTGTGGGCTTAAGCCCTGCTCCTTGCACACTGTGGTGCAATGTGAATTGGGCCCCACATACACCTGGAAATTTAAGTTCCTGGTGGGGAACTCCAAGAACACATTTGCTGAAATTCCACATGGGGAACACGTGGATTTTGTAATATGTAACTCAACCCACGGTACACAATTAAAGATCATTTGGACTTCATCGCATTTCTTAGGAGCCACAAGATGGCTCAGATCCAGACCAGATGCTTCCGTGGTTGCAAAGATTTCCATCCTCGGAGCACGATTTTCCCACCTGCCCATCCCCAGGTGCTTGGAATGCTCTCTGAAATGTTGTTAATGGAGGAGAGGAAGCCCTAAGAATTTTGGGGGCATTTCAGGCTAGTGCAGGGAGGGGGGTTATGCTCTGTCGTTGGAAATCTTTGCACCCATGAAATAGTCCAACCCAATGTTTTCCTTGTGGCAGTGCCCCATGCAGGATTGCATTTGCAAAGCCTGTTAAACACTAACAGAACACAATATTTATGCAATACAATTCATCTTACATTTTTCATCTTGATTCAAATTGAATATTACTTCATTGAGATATTCTCATTGTAGCATTTGGCTCACAGTGATAGCACTTCATGACTGATTGTAGTCAATATGACACTAGTAATTTTGCCTGAAATTGCTGTCATTCATTTAAATAGCTGATACAGAGAAGCCAGATGACTTATTTACCAGAGCACTGCAGTCGGGTGTTTTCTGCATTGCCCTCCTTTATTTTTCCCCAAAGCCGGTTTGTGGCTTTGAGCAAAATTGCCACATACATCTGGACTTGCAAAGACCTATTGATGCACCTGGCAAGAGGAGTGGTTGGGATGATGACATGGTTGATAATGCCCAGCCACTTTCTGATTGCACTTCCATTTTAATATACCTTCTTCTGCCGTTATTTTTAAACCAGTTGCAAGAAGGACATAAGCTAGTTAAAGCTTGCTAACAATAGGAACACCTTGACCTGAATGGCTCAGGCTGACCTGATCTCGAGAGCTAAGCAGGGAGATCACAAAGGAAGTCCAGGGTTGATGCACAGAAGCAGGCAATGGCAAACTACCTCTCTTTGTCACCCACCTTAAAACCCCAACAGTGTCTCCATAAATCACCTATAACCTAACAGCACTTTTTACCACCAAGAACACGAACATTAGTTCCTAAAATTTAGTTTATTATCTTGTTTGCAAGTACAGATTAATCTCCCCATTAAAGTCCTTACTTATACATTCCAGCTTTGTTGATGCCCCAAACTGAAATTGTACAACTGACATCCCTTTTGCGCTGTTTCTAATTTTTGTAATCGTGGCCCTAATGCATTGTTTAGATAAATCATGCTATTTAGTTGTATTGTCTTATACTATGTAATCTGCCTTGAGTCTCAGCAAGAAAGGCAGGCTATAAATAAATTAAATACATGGATTATTATTGTTGTTATTGTTATTATTATTATTATTATTTGTCACAGATATTTGATTGGTAGATGGTGCTCTGCAATTTGAGATCTAGTCAAGTTCTTGGGAATTGCAGATGTATCTTTGCAGGATTCTTGCTGTTCCAAGCTACACTGTCTTCTGGAGCTGAGCTCAATGCGCAGAATGTCCAGGTGTTTCTTGAGACTTCTCAGCACTGCTCGAAGTCACTAACTCTATTCATAGGTCTTGGTATTTCATGATCATT
>NW_015174864.1:809502-833374 GCF_001447785.1 Gekko japonicus | reverse complement strand
ATTCTGCTGCCTCCTGGTATTGCAATGTCAATTATCCAAAGCCTATTTTTTGCTTTTTTTTACAATTGTGATATTTGGGGGTGTTATGCTACAGTTATTATTATTAGTAGTATTATTATCATCATCATCATCATCACTATTACTACTACTGCTGCTGCTGCTGCTGCACTTGCTGTTGTTGCTTCTGCTACTACTACTGCTTCTAATAATAATATTTATTTATTAAATTTTATTTGTAAAACTGTCCTTCTCTGTGAGGCAGGGCTCAGGGCAGTGCACATCAGTATCAAAACATATATGTAGTAAAATAATATTTAGATCCATATATGATACAGTAAATTATAACCTATGCCCAGTGGGATGGTGATGGAACTGCTTAAAAATATGCCACTGCTTCGTGGGAGGGGAGGCAGGAGAAACATGAGTGCCAGCCAGATGGAACACCATCACTATCCTCAACCAAACACCTGGTGGAACATCTCTACCTTGCATGCCCTGTGGAACTGCATTAAGTCCCGCAGGGCACAGATGTTATTTGGCAGAGAGTTCTACCAGGTTAGGGCCAGAGAATGCCCTGGCCTTGGTCAAGGATAGCTGGATATCTCTTGGGCCAGGGATCACCAGCATGTTGGTATCAGCCAAGCGTAACACACTTTGGGGGATGTACCAGGAGAGGCGGTCCTGAAGATACGTGGGTCCCTGACTGTTAAGGGCCATAAAGGTCAATACCAAAACCTTGAACCTGATCTGGTACTCCACTGGAAGTCAGTGCAGTTCACGAAGCGCAGGTTGAATATGTGCCACAGTGAAGACCCACTCTGCTGCATTCTGAAATAAGCTGGAGTTTCTGGGTCAGTCTCAAGGGTAGCCCTACGTAGAGCGAGCTACAGTAGTCCAATTATTTGGCTCTAGGAAGGTGCTTGAAATTGATCAGAATGTCACAGAGACAAGCCATGCTAGGCGAAGCTGCCTGAAAGCTTACTCATCTGGTTTCCTGGTGACCGACTCGAGAAGGGTCAATGCAGTCCATTTTTGTAAACTAATCATCCTTGCCCACTCACTGCTTGAGACTCTCAGGAAAGGAAGGGAGCACTTACACATCATGTCTACTTTTGCTCACTTGCAAGGGTACAATGCAATCCTAAACAGAGTTACACAGCATCAGCATGGCATTGATTTTAATTTACAGCATAGACAGGAGGACCTGTAAATAGTTGATGGCTCAATAACCCTGGAATCGGTGGTTTATAAAACCTGGCCATGCAGTCGGTCTGGCACCTTCAGTGACAGCTATTGTGTATGTGCGTGTCTTCCCCGTAATGCAAAGCATCACCCTGAACCGGACTTCCAGAGAGCTCAATATGACACAGCTTCATTTTAAAAGTATTGACAAGAAGGGAAGAGTGCTTGTCAATAAATATGTTATCTGCAATGCTGTGTTGATTCTGACCCCGGCTCCCCAGTCCAAAATGGTCCAGTGGCACCTTTAAGACCAAGTTTTATTCAGGTACAAGCTCTACCGCCTCTGCGAGGACAGATCTGCACATTCCCCCCCCCCCAATAGCTAGCAATCCAAAACAGTCCAGTGGAGCCAGAGCGGTGGGTGTTGCCTTCTGACACACTTCCAGTGCACCTCTGCTTCTATGTAACGACCCCTGCTAGTACCTCTTTCCCTCCCCCTGGCACCTCCCATATTTTCACCTTTCCCTGCTCTCCTTCCCACTCATCAACCAACCTACATTTCATCTGCCCCCAAAGCTTCAGCTGTATTTTTTTATTTACTAAATTTGTACCCCACCTTTCTCCACAATTGGGACCCAAAGCAGTTTATAAAATTCTCTTCCATTTTCGTAATAATTCTGAGATTATATGAGTGGCCCAAGGTCACCCAGCAAGATTCCATGGCAGAGTGGGGATTTGAATCTGGGTCTCTAGATCCTTCATTTGAGATGTAGTGTTGGAGTAGAGTTTTATGGATACTGTAGATGACCAAAAAGACTAATAAGTGGGTTCTAGATCAAATCAAGCTTGAACTCTCCTAGGGTTGCCAGGTCTGCGTTGGAAAATACCTGGAGACTTTGGGAGTGAATCCAGGAGACAGCAGGGTTTGGGGAGGGGTGGGACCTCAGCATGGTACAATGCCTTAGAGTCCACCCTTCAAAGTAGCCATTTTCTCCAGGGGAACTGATCTCTGTCAGCGGGAGATCTATTGTAAAAGTGGAAGCTCTCCAGGCCCCACCTGGAGACTGGCAACCCTAAACTCTTCCTAGAAGTTAAAATGACTAAACTGAGGTTATTGTACTTTGGTCACATGATGGGAAAACAAGAATCACTGGAAAAGACAATAATGCTAGGAAAAATTGAAGGAGCAGAAAAAGAGGAAGACCCAACAGGAGATGGATGGACTCCATCAAGAAAGCCAGAGCCCTCAGTTTGCAAGACCTGAAAATGGCTGTTAACGATAGGACATTTTTTAGGACATTAATTCATAGGGTAGCCATAAATCAGAAGTGACTAGAAGGCACTTACACACACAGGTCCTAATTTGAAATTCTAACACCATACTATCTTTCATGGGGTGGCTGGGCCTAGTCGAGTCAGGCAAGTCACATTGTCTGGTGATTGCTGGTGGGCCTGGCCCCTTTGGTTCTTCCCTCAAAGGGAGTAACCTGGAGGTGATGTCATCATGCCAGGCATGTCGCACGGGGGATGCTCTAACATCTGGGCAAAACTCTATGGTGATGATAGAGTTTCCCCCCCAAATGCTAGAGTGTCCCACCCAACATGCCCGGTGTGATGGTGTCACCTCTGGGTGATGTCATCATGGCGCACGTGCACTTTGCACGCACACTAGAATATTCCCAGGAGCAAGACTGGACACACACACCCCGCCAGTGGCCAGGCAAGAACTGGCAACCCTACTCCCAACCCAGATCTGGCAACCCTAGCTGTGACATGTTTAAATTGGCCCTTAATGTGTTAGTTCCTGTTACAGAGTAAGGGACTTTAAATAATCTCTGCTATTAGAGAAATTGCCCATCATTTTTATGATGATAATTGTGTTATGACAGAGAAAACAGTTAATAAGCATTTGCTTTGGATACAAAGGCTAAAGCCCCCACCCCTGAACAGGATCTGACTAATTAAGAGCTAATTTATTAATGCCATAGCTATACAACGTAACAGGGAAGAAACCAATTAAGAAGCCAAAAAGCAGATGACCCTTTAAAAAGAGAGAATGCAGGATTTTGAAACAGAGAGTGCCTGGAAACAGTGAGACTTTTGCTGAATAGAACCTACTTCCATGTTAATACATAGTAGGATCTTGTTGCTGGGATTGTAAAGTATTAGTTTTGCTTCCAGGTAACTGCAGGAAACAAATGGCCCAGCAGTGCTAACAGGTCCTAAAATTGAAGCAACCAGAGACAAGAATATAAATATCCACAGGTGCATTGCTAGGAGGAGGAGAAGATTGGATTTATATCCCGCCCTTCACTCCCCGAAGGAGTCTCAGAGCAGCTTACAAACTCCTTTCCCTTCCCCACAACAGACACCCTGTGAGGTAGATGGGGCTGAGAGAGCTCTTTAAAGGACTACTCTTGAGAGAAAAGCTCTAAAAGAACTGACTGATGCAAAGTCACAGCAGCAGCAGCTGCAAGTGGAGGAGTGGGGAATCAAACACGGATCCCAGAGTCTGCACTCCTAACCACTACACCAAACTGTGTACACCAAAAACCACTACACCAATCTTTACCATAACGCAGTTGTCCTAAGTGCTTTGCACACATCAGTTTAGTGACCACTGCAACAGTTCTGTAAGACAATTGTCCCCATGTGCCAGATGAGGACATGAAGTGGGCTGAGAAAATAATGGCTTGCCTGAGACCACTTAGTATGTTCATGGCATATGTAAAATTTGATTAGGAGACCCTCTGTACAATTCTAACCATAGTTGCACCCTTCTGAGACCACTGATGTCAATGGGATTAGGAGGACATAACTCTGCTTGAACAGTACAATCCTAAACAGAGTTATGCTCTTCTTGGACCCTATGCTACCTCTCTACACTATACTCCAACTGCACAATCTCTTGATCGGGCTTAGACGGACATAACTCTGCCTAAGCTGTGCAGTCCTAAGCAGAGTTAGACATTGTACTGCCTCCCCCACAAGCTTTTCATTCACATGAAAATACCTTTTTAGCTTGAGTTTCATGTCTGCCCAGCTCCAGATTGGGAAGGGGGTTAGGGTTCTGCATGAATCACTTGCGGTAGTGCCTATAGCTGGATTCCTGCAAAGCAGTCCTAAGCTGGCTGATACCTTTCTAAAGTGAACTGAAGCCAATGGCCTTAGAAGGGTGTTGTTCTGTGTAAGCTTCCAAGCTAATCAACTTCCAGAAGGTGGCTGGTTGTCCTTAAAAATAAACATCTCCCTTCCCCTCTCTTTCTTTCATTACAGACGGATGTCAATCATCCTCTACAAGCCAATGGCAAATTATCCTGGGAATAGATGCTGAAAGACTAACCTCTTGATTCAGTAATCAAATATCTCCTTAGGCCTAATCAGTAAGCAGACAAGTTGACTAAAACGCTTCTGCGCATCTTTACATGATATTCTCATTGCCAGCTGAACCAAGGCAAATATATACAGCCGGGCTCCTCAGAGGCCCAGCACAATATTGATTCTTTATTAAGCTACTCAGGAGCTCAAAAGGGGAGTTCTGCAATATTTGTTCTGATGCGAGCCGCTGAAAACACCCCTCGTTGGAAACACCTTCTTTCGCTAATTTTAATTTCCACTTTAGGAAATAGCTCAATCATAATTTTGAATTAGGCCATTGACTTAGGCCTCCAAGAAAATCATAATTCCGTTTCAGGGAGCTGTAAAGGTTATTGAAGATTCTTATTCCTTCTCTCGTAGGCTATTGATCCCTTTCTGCCTTACAGGAAAGAAAGGGAATTGTAATTATAGCAAAGCTTGCTCAGGCTTCTTTGCTCGCAGACCAGATGACAAGCAAACCGAGAAGTTGTATATAATTCCCTAATGAAGGTGCAGTGAGGTCTAAGTGTTTTATACACACACCACATACCCATTCAGTATCACACCAACATTCTTTCTGGCTGTGGCCAAGATTCCATGGCTACTCACCCAAATATAAATAGGGTTGCCAGATCCCCCCAGCTGCCGGCAGGGGGTGGGGGGTAGGGTTGCCAGCTCAAGGTTGGGGAACTGTCCAGCAGGCATGCAAGTTGCTTGCTGCCAATCGATTAGACTGGGTGAGTGGTTCACATCTGATCATCTCGTTCAAACATGGCAAAATTACCCAGTCGAACACATTTGACACAACATTTATAGCATCCCTGTTTGGGAGATCAACCAGACAAGCTAGGATAGACTTCCTCCAGACCTGGTATGTGGTGGAGGAGGAGGAGGAGGAGAAGGAGGAGGAGGAGAAGAAGAAGAGTTGGTTATTCTGCCCCACTTTTCTCTACCCTAAGGAGTCTCAAAGTGGCTTACAATTGCCTTCCCTTCCTCTCCCCACAACAGAAAAAAAGTTTGAGTCCACTCCAGTTTTCGCATGTTTGTACATTCTTTTATTATGCTGTATGCTAATTTGCTGCTATTCACAGATCTTACCAACTGCCTTAATCTAATCTTAGATATAATTATTGCTCGGTTACTTATGCACCTGGACTCCAATTAGCTCTTCCTGACAACAAACTCACCCTCTACCTATATGTAATGGTTGGTGACTTCTGTTTCAGTGTATTTAAAGACGTGTGCATGCGCACAAAAGCTGATAACCAGAATTAAACTTTTTTTGGTCTTAAAGGTGTCACTGGACTCAAACTTTGTCCTGCTGCTTCAGACCAACATGGCTACCCACCTGAATCTATCTCCCCACAGCAGTCACCTTGTGAGGCAGGTGGAGCTGAGAGAGTTCTGAGAGAACTGTAACTGGCCCAGGGTCACCCAGCAGGCTTCATGTGGAGGAGAGGGGAATCAAACCTGGTTCTCTAGATTAGAGTCAGATGCTCTTAACCACTACACTACACTGGTAATATTATCCAAGGCCCTGCCATGGCCTTGAGAATGTTCACATTTTAGGGGTGACTTCTCAGTGTAAAAAATGTCACTGGAGGTTTGTTTTAAAATTCTGTTTTTGTTTTGAAAAATTGGGTAATGAAGTATATACGCCTGGGAATTGGTCATAGGTTCATTGAAGCTGCGGCGGGGGGAGGGCTAGGAAATTAGAAAGGGGTTTTGCTCATCTTCCCCCTTCTTGACCAACTGCTTAGATATAACCAAAGAATCAGGTTTCTGGTTCCTATATAGTACATTGTTACTAGGCTGAAGATGGTTGCTGAGTGTTCCAGTGAAAACATTGAGCATTTATTGGTATATCAGCTCAGATTGACTTAGCACTGGTTAGCAGTTTCCAGGAGCCCGGGTGTGGTTACAAATGCACTTGGCTGAATGTATTGCTAGAAATCCATCAATGTCAAGTTTTGCTGAGCTCCTGGTTGTAATGTGAAGGGATATTTCTCTCTGCATGTCTCTCTCTGTCTCTCTCTCTTTAGGTGACAGAAAGGACTGTGACAAAATGAAGCCCTGGCCTCTCGGCGATATTTAACATATGCTGGCACAGATGGTACCAGACATCCCCCACTGGGAGCGATTATTGAATATTAGGGAAATTTGTACCGACAAGGATTAAGGCTTTTCGAGGAAACCATGTCATTGCCCTGCCACAGAAAAGAACAAAAGACACACAGCTGAAGTTCAAGTTTCTAGGTGGTTGTCCTTTGATATATGTAAAGCATTACATGTCTGAGCAACAGTGGGTTAATGCGAAGATCTTCTGTCTCGGGAGACAGAAGTTTAAATCTAGGTCAGTTCCTTGCTTTATCTGTTTGTGCTGGAGTATTGAAAAGAAACGTTGAACTTCCAGTTATTTCTGTTTCTAGAAAAAGAAACTAAGGTTCCCAGGAGGCCATTGCTTGAGATCTCTGTTTTAAAGTATGTTTTGATCATTCTTCTTTCTTTTTTTTTGTAAATGTCATCTTTGCTTGAGAACTGCTGACTCCAGTGAATTTCATGATGGACAATAGCAAATGGTAGAAGAAGACGAGGCAGGACTGCAAACCAAAATGACCCTTTACGAGAGGGGAAGGAAGCCATAAACTTATACTTGGTTTCCTGGTGTAAACAGCCCTCATGCCATGGGATTACTCAGGCAAGTACAGAATTTATAGCCAAAACTTTTGAAGAACTGTTAAGCCCTTGGCTATTGAAACTGGAATATGACAGGTCAAAATCAAACCTTTAATTCAGACCAGGAAAGTGCCCATTTGTCATTACAATGGGGAAGGGTGTACACAGAAGGAAGGGCTGGCAAACTGCACACTGCCGTAGGAATGTGGAGCATCCTTCTTTATAGAGAGAGCACTGCACCCTTTGGTAGAAACTCTGGCAGTTTGTAAAGTGCAGCGCCCCCCCCCCCCATGAGGAAGAAGGAAAGATTTACCCTCATTACAATAGTATCACACAGGTCCCAGTCACATGGAGGATTTGGGCCCGGAAGAGGGACGGATCGGGGGCACAGCAAACAGGCACGATCTCACAGCAACATCTGGGAAGCGGCACGCACCCATCCTCGATCCGTCCCTACCCCCGAAAACCCACAGCAAAAAAGAACCACCGACAGAGGTGGTCTTACCTGAATGGCCACGGCAAGCGCGGCCGTGGGATCACCAGCATGTCCTTCTACCAATGCATCCCCGGCTCCTGGCCGAACTGCGCATGCGCACGCATGCACAGCCGGCTACCTCGGTCTCCGACCGTGGCTTCCTCCCCGGCATCTGATCGTGCCAGGGAGCAACGGCGCCACGGCTCAGGGGATCCATGTGATCCCGCTGCGGCGTGTCTATATTGGTGCGGCTTCCAAAAGCCGCACTTTGGCCACGCATTTTCTCCCCCGTGTGGCAGGGGCCCAAGTGCAGGATTTCCTTTTTTCACAAAGGAGAGAATAAGCACACTTTAGTTATTTGTAGAACAGAGCAAGAGTCCAGTAGCACCTTAAAGGCTAACAAAATATGTGGCAGGGCATGAGCTTTCATGAGTCACTGCTCCCTTCTTCAGATTTTATGTAAGAAGTGAATGGGTTTCCACTGGGGACATCATTGGAGTGGTGCTATACCTGCTTCCTTCCTCCAGGGGCAATAACCACCAAGCATCTGCCATATAGTCTCCATAAGAATTAAGGGCACTCCTGAATACGACTGAAGAAGAAAAGTAGGCTTTTATATCTCACTTTTCTCTACCCTAAGGAGTCTCAAAGCGGCTACCATCACCTTCCCTTCCTTTCCCCCCAACAGGCACCCTGTGAGGTAGGTGAGGCTGAAAGGGTTCTCCAGATTACAGCCCGCTGCTCTTAACCACTACACCACATTGGCTTTCTGGGACCAGGGTGTGGCTTGGTGGACAATGGTGAGCACATGTCCCAAAGGCGCAAAAAATGGGGGAAAAGAGTTTGACACTAAGTTGGACTTGGCGGATAAGGAGTGTTTATTGTTTGGCATTATGTGATCCTGAATAAACATCCTCTGTGAACATTGTACTGCGTATTCCAGGTTGTTTTAAAATATTTATTTAAAACATTCTTTGGCTGTTTTTTTTTAAATGTAAT
This sequence comes from Gekko japonicus, assembly GCF_001447785.1. NCBI lineage: Eukaryota > Metazoa > Chordata > Lepidosauria > Squamata > Gekkonidae > Gekko > Gekko japonicus. Next base: position 824,685 of record NW_015174864.1, on the reverse strand, counting down.
CACAGTGGAATGCAACAAAATAACATTCAGGATCATCTCTAATCTCAGTCTTACAGGATTGTTGGGGATGAGGAAGAATGTATTCTAAAGACAGTAAATATGTGAAGCTGCTTTGCACCTGCCTGTTCCTGTGCTGCACAGGGCATATCTTTTAACCAGCTGTTTGTAGAGCTAGCACTGTGATCAGGGAGAACGCTTGAGAAAAGTTGTAATGAAAGATTTAATACAGCGGTATGTATAACAGTAGATCCAGTGAAAGACATCAACCTTGTAAATGTTCTCAGACTATGGCAAGTAACAGTCAGCAGGATCCAATGGTTGGAACGCCAGAATAGGACAACCCTACTCAGACTTTAGATGCCAACCTTCAGGTGGGATGTAGAGATCTCTTGCGATTACAAGTGATCTTTAAAGTACAGAGATCAGTTCCCCTGGAGGAAATGCTAGCTCTGAAGGGCAGATTCTCTGGCATGATACCCTTCTGAGGTCCGTCCCGTCCCCCAAAGTCCACCTTTCCAAGGCTCTGGCCCAAATCTCCAGGAATTTTCCAATGTGGAGTTGGCAACCTTACTAATTTCACAGGGCAATTTGGGGCCAGTCTCTCCCTATCAGCCTAGTAAGCTATCTTGTTGTAGAAGGGGAAACGGAGGAGAGATGAACCACATATGCTATCCTTTGGAGGAAGGATAGGATAAAATATATAATAGGTAATATTTGATTGCAAATAAATAATACTAGAAATCCACGCTCACTCAGTATGAGGAGGAATGTATGTCTGAATGTGTCACACTGTGTCAGTGTGAAGAGGAATGCGCCTCTAGAAAAAAAATGAATGGTCTCATAGAAAGCTTATTGATGGAAAACATGCTTTTATGTATATCTTGACTAGTTTGTATAGACCTAAAATGCCTTATATTAAATCAGACCCTTAGACTATTGAGGTCAGTAGTTTCTCCTATGACTGGCAGGCAGGGTCTACGCTGAATCACCAGGGACTCCTGAAGAGGTCTTTCTCATAACTTGATATTTTTAACTGGAAATACATGGAATTAAACCCAGGATGTCCTACATGCGAAGCAGATGCTGTATCATTGAGCCCAGCCCCTCAGTGGTAGAGCATCTGAAGGACAATGAAATTGCTCCAATATAAAGCTCAAAATCAAGAGAAGGTTCTCAACAACATAATTAAAAACATTACAAGTCATAAATTCACCATTTGTCATTCCTCATCACCTTGATTTGTATAAGAGTGAATATAAGTTTTGAAGCACCTAACCCTTTGTTAGTTGTTCATTTCATTTATAGGCCTTGGCATTTGGGTAACTTTACTAACCTCATAGATTTCCCAGGGGATAAGAGAAATAAGGATTTTACTCGGAGCCACCTTAAGCCTTTGGGATAAGATGGGTCAAATGTGAAGGCAACTTAAATAAACACATTCTCCACAGCCCTCTAGTGCAGACAACTTTGCAAATGAGGACGTCAGGAGCTATGTATCCACGCAGTGAACAAGTGTTATGGCAAGAAACTACTGCTGGGGGGGGGATGTATATTTCACCACTTGACATTTTATTGTAGCAGCTGCCAAGTTGCTACTGACCTGACTGTTCAAGGATATGAGAGTGGAAGCAAGTGGGAGACAAGGATCTCTTCCCAAAAGAGCAGACGTTGACACGTGGTTTATACAATGCTGGCCTCAGGTTTCATGGGATTCTTGGACAACGCGTCCCAGGAAGCCCCTTTAACTTAGTAGAGGTATATATAAAAATTCGGCTTCCTCTGGCCTTTTCTGTACAATGTGGAAAACTGCATCATCAGGGTGATGAATACTTTGCCAGTCATGGGGCTCCAACCCCACAGGACTGTCAATCATAGAAGGAAATACATATGGAACAGTAACCAAGAATGCTTGGTGTAGTGGTTAAGTGTGCGGACTCTAATCTGGCAGAACTGGGTTTGATTTCCCATTCCTCCGCATGCAGCTGCTGGATGACCTTGGGCAAGGGTGTCTGTTGTGGGGAGGGGAAGGGAAAGGAGTTTGTAAGCAGCTCTGAGACTCTGAGTGAAGGGCGGGGTATAAATCCAATCTTTCTTCTTCTTCTTCTTCTTCTTCTTCTTCTTCTTCTTCTTCTTCTTCTTCTTCTTCTTCTTCTTCTTCTTCTTCTTCTTCTTCTTCTTCTTCTTCTTCCCAGTGTCCCAAATCCAGGCAGCTCAATGTATATGTCAGGTAGCCAACTGGAGAGGGGGGATGTATCAGGTCTCTTTAATAGAGGTTTAATGAGTAGAAATGGGCAGTTGAAGCTTTTCATGGCATGAAGTTAAACATCACAATTGCTTGACAATCAACCCAAGACAGCCAGAGGTTAAAAGCTGGCAGCCCTATATGATACAAATGGTTTGCTAGCTGTGCCGCTCCAGCACAGTCAATTGTTGAGTTACCTATCAGTTCCTGTGTATACGTTCCCTGGCAACTCACACAGAAGTTTGGGGAAACATTTGGAGAAGCATTTTTTTTCCTGACCATTTCCTCATGCCAGGATTTCCTCAGAGTTTGCTGTCAGAAAACAGCAAAGCTTGTCAGGATACAAACAGTAACAAGCATGACAGTCATCATACCTGTGACTTTCCTCTTTGGCTAGAACAATGAAAGTGTGTTTTGTGCTAAAGATTTAAGTAGAATTTCAGGTGGTAAAAACGTTTAGAATGAAAGCTGGGAATCTGGGCCAGCAATGGCCTTTTCAAGAATGGAAATCAGACCTTCTTCTTTTTTTAACTTAATTCATTTATACCTCGCTTTTTCCCCCAGTGGGGATCCAAAGCAGCTTACGTCCCCCTCCTCTTCTCCATAATATCCTTACCCTGTGAGGTAGGTTAGGCTGAGAGAGTGTGAAGGGCCCAAGGTCATTCAGTGAGCTTCCGTGACACGAGTGGGGATTCAAACCCAGGTCTCCCCAATACTAGTCCAACACTCTTAACCACTATACCAGACTGGCTCTCCCCAACAACTGAGTCATATGGCAGCCTTATTATGTATACATCTTGACTGTTCAAAGTTTATATGTGAGTGGGCACACAATCAATTAATTGTAATATCTTTCATCACAGAAGTATAGATACATCTCTGAGGGAAAATTAAATATAATGTTCAAATTTTAAACTTTAGCAAATTAAAGATTCTTACCCTTTAGTAGTTTTTTTCAAAGTATTTGTGCCATTTATTTTTTATTTAGAAAATTTATATGCTGACTCTCCAGTTGACTCAAGTGCATAATTTCTTCTCAGTGACTGCATATAGGCCATGCCATTCCCTGTTCCTGTAACTTTCAGACAAGTGGTAGTTTTATTAATGTAGTACAGTTCCTGAAAGCTGATTTTATGGTTCTTTGTATTTATTGAAGTAATAGATTGGCATCCATTTTTATGTGTCTTGCTTTGTCTCAGAAACCCCGTGAAGAAATTAAAAATCCACACACACACACACACACACACACATATATATGTATACACACACACACACACACACACACACACACACACATATATATATATATAGTGTGTGTGTGTGTATGAGAGTGTGTGTGTATAGTATATGTATTAGAATGAATTTAAGGACAATATATGTACTAGAAAGCTGAAGAATCATGCAAATTCAGGATTTGTAAAGCTAACCAATTAGACAAAAAGGAGGGGAAATAGTCCTGTTGTATTAGTCCCTTAGCCGAGTTACCGAGGGATCAGTCAGACAGCATGGAGCACATAGGAGTCCTATTGACCCTTTTAGCAAACTTTGATAAGAGTCAATCAAAGTTAGACTTTTCAGTCCCCTCTCCATCAATATATAAATATACCTAGCTTGGTGAGCCTGTAAAAATTGACGTAGGGTTACCATATTTTCAAATATTTCCCAACTGACTACTTCAAACAACTGATAATTGCTACTAACTACGAATATTTCTAACCTTCCAACACAAAAAGAGGACATTTTCCATCAGTTTTTTAAAAAAGAGTCCAAAAGAGGGCACACACCAAGAAGGGGGACATATCCTCTGGTAATCCTAGCTGAGGAAAAGGAAAAGGACAGGGAACAGGAAAACGGCTGAAGTCTAGGAATCTGCAATAGAGAATTCCCTCAGGAGGTGGAAGACGCCTGAGAGCAGAGAGAGCTGTAGACCAGGGAAGGTTAAATAGCTATGCAGAGAGCTAGGCCCCAGCAGCCTGACAACAGCTAGTCTCAAGGCCACAAAGGGAGCTGCTACTTTGAAGTCCGGCCTTGGGCACTCAGTGTCAATTTGCTGTGGCAACTTCAGCAGGGTATAATGACACTGAGTCCACCATTTTCTCCAGAGGAACTGATCTCTGCTACCTAAAGAACAGTTGTAATTTTGAGTGATCTCCAGCTCTTACCTGGAGATTGGCAACAATGGTTCCCCAGAAGGGAATGGTTGGTTTGGAGGGTGGAGTCTATGGCTTTGTACCGGTCTGAGGTCCCACACCTCCTGAAACCTCACCCTCTCCAGGCTCCATCCCTCACATCTCCAGGAATTTCCCACCTGGAGTTGACAACCCTATCTCCTTCCCAGCCAATCATCAACCTACCTTTATTTTCCCCTCACTCTTCAGCTTTCCACCCCCACACACCTGCAGCCTCCTCCATTCTCTGAAGCCCTGACTGCTATGTCACATTGGCTGTCATATGGGGGCCACCTCAGCAACATATAAGGATACAGAGGCCACCATTTTCTCCAGGGGAACCGATCTCTGTCATATGGAAAGCAATTGTAATTCTGAGTGATCTCCAGCCCTCACATGGAGATTGGACACATTTTACCTCAGAACAGCAAAACTGTTTAGAATGTTAGAGGCAAAAGCCAATCAAGCCGCATATGCAAACAACCTCTGTGTTCTGAGGCAAAGGCCAATGAGGCTGCATGTGCAAATAACCTCTGTGTTCTGACTGGCTATGGGGGGGAGGGGAACAGCAAACTGTTTAGAATGTTGGAGGCAGGACTCAGGCAAAGCAGCCAGTGGATAGGGAGACCCTCTGAATGACAGATCAGAGAGCGAACTGATTATGGAGCGTGTGGAATGTTCTAGAGAAGTGCCACCACCATTCGGCTTTTATTTATAAGGGAGATAAGAACAAAGACAGTTCTGTAGCCAGTTCTGTATGTTTCTATCGAGATGGTGCTAAATATTAAAGAAAACAGTTTGTTTGGATCTGAGGAGAAACAAGTGGTTCTTTTACTTGGGAAGCAAGCACCTAAGGCCTAACTAGGGTCCCGGTTACACGAGCGGGATGATCCGCTGCCGAAGGGAGGCAAATTAGAGCCGGAGCAAAAAGAACCATGGGAGCGCAATCTGACGTGCCCCCGTGGCTCCATGCTCCAGCAGTCAATTACACGTTGTGCAGCAAATGGGCAATAGCACGGTTGTGCGCATGCGTGGGACGGGGAACGGCGCTGCCTGCGACGGGCTACCAGCGCTTCCCCGACCAGATGCCTGGAGTTGCCGCGCATCATCCGGAAGGTAGTGCTCTGTTGCTAGTACCTTTTAAATGTGCATTTTCGTGCCAAAGGGACAGATCACAGATCGGTGCGTGACACTTCCAAGATGTTGCGGTGTGATCACACCTGCTTGATGCGCCCCTGATCCCATCCCTCTTGCGGAACAAATCCTCCCGTGTGACCGGGGCCTATGCTAACCAACCCTGAGAAACCTGACACCGTATGCAATTCAGACACTCTGCCATCCAGAACATTAGATATGTTAGTATATGCATATATAAAAATCGCTGACTTCCCTAGTACGTCACATTTTGTATATTATGTTTTGTATATTGTGCTTAATTCTGGAATGGGATGTGCTCAAGGAGGGTATTCAGTCAAACAGGTCACGTGGGGCAGGGGCTCCAGCCTGCACAGGTTCCATAAGCCCCACCCCTCCAGTAGCCATCTTTCTCCTCTTAAAGGTGCCATTGCCTACTAGTCACAGTGGCAAGTGCTCCAACAGGGCTGGGATTTTTCTTGGCCTCGTGGAGCTTGGGTGATCAGTTGGGGAGAAACCTTGGTGACTGCCAGGACTTCCTCCTCCCCTTCTTCCTCCCCTGCATCCTCTGCTTCTTTGCCTGGCTCAAAGCAGGCTGAACTCTGGATCCTGACACAAGGACGGCAAAGTCTATTGTAAGAGAAGTTTAATGACTTCCTCATTCTCATAGGGTTACCAACTCCTGCTTGATAAATTCCTGGAGATTCAGAGGTGGAGGGAGGGTAGAGTTTGGGGAATGGAGTGAGCTCAGCAGGGATGTGATCAATGTTTCCTCTAAGCTGTGGAATCTTGCAAGCAAAAATTCTACTCTGTGAGCTGCTGGCATTAAAGGTGGGAGCGAGCAATTTGACTACTGCATAAATTAGCTTGCTCTGGTGCCGTCCTTCCTGAGCGAAGACAAAAATGTGTGAGCCGGAGGCTAAAAGACTGTGAGCTAGCTCACACGAACTCAGCTTAGAGGGAAAACTGGATGTGATGCCATAGAATCTACCCTCTGGAGTTGCTGTTCCTTCAGGGGAACAGATCCCTGTATCTGATGATTCCAGGAGAACTCCAGCCCCTACCTGGAGGTTGGTAATCCTACATGAGACTGGATAAACACACACAAAGGAACCCCAGGGATTATCCACTTAGAGACCAAGACGTTTCTCATGATATGAGCTTCGGAGAGTCAAAGCTCCCTTCGTCAGTTACCCTTCACCAGCTTCTACTCTTGGAAGCTCATACTCCAAGAATCTTGTTGGACTCTAAGGTGCTACCTGGGCTCAGATGTAGCTGCTCTACTGCAGACTAACATGGCTACCCTCTGAAACTTCCCAGGAAGCATGACATGCTTCCATTTCCTCATTGACTGCTGTTGTATGGACAAGTTGGGACACTTCATGATCTTAGACTGAAGCTCCGGAACTAGTCAGAGACAAGAAGAAAGGGAACATGTCCCATTAACAACTGGCTAGTTCGGGCAGATGCACCAGTTTGGTGTAGTAGTTAAGTGTGCAGACTCTAATCTGGGAGTTTGGTTACCTACTCCTCCACTTGCAGCTGCTGGATGACCTTGGGCAAGCCATAGTTTTGACAAGAGCTGTCCGTGAAACAGCAGTTCTTGAAAGAGCTCTCTCAGTCCCACCCACCTCACAGGGTTTCTGTTGTGGGGAGGGGAAGGAAAGGAGTTTGCAAGTCGCTCTGAGACTCTGAGTGAAGGGCGGGGTATAAATCTAATCTCTTCTTCTCTTCTTCTTCTCACCCCTGAAACTGCAAGTTCCACCTGAAGCAATTCCCTAGTCTAAGACAGGCTGGCTTCCTCTACTAGTGCCCCACCCCCCCAGGGGATTTAAAGCATAAATCCTGCAGAACTAATCCTCACAGTGGTATCTGCCTGGAAGTGCCCTTCTTCACCCACGATATAGCTTCTGGCATTTGCTTCTGGTAAGCAACACTAAGACGGAAGATACCGGGTTTTTCTTTTTTCTTTCTTTTTCCTCCCTGGCAATCAGAGCAGAGAGAGTTGGCCCACAGTCTGTAAACAGTATTAAAAATGAACAAAGGCTCTTAATGTAGCTTATGAAGAAGCAACGACTTTAATAATTGATGTCAGAGCGGATGCCTCCTCCAACACAGCTTGAAGTTGGCTCAGACATGCCAGGAGGTTGTACTTCTTTCTCCCCAGAGCCTCGTCGGGCAATGCAGAAGCATCACTCAGACTGTTCTCTCACCCTTTGCCTCAGCAAGGAAGCCCTCAGAATGACATCCCACCCGATCGCTGTAGATTAGTCAGCGAGATACCTCAGAGCAGGGTGGGGTTTTTTACCTTTTCTACCTGCTTTTTGATGAATAATAAGGCAGTGAGGGCGGCATCCTTGGACAACCTTGCGGCAGAAGAACTAATATTAGAGTTTCTTTGAGTGTCATGTGAAGCTACAAGAAAACTGACGTAAGAGGATGAGAATTTGAGCACAGGGATTTAGAGGGTCAGTTGTGTGGTCAGGGATTAAAGCCTTCAGTGTTCAACCTGAATTAGGAATGAGAGACTAGGCCCAGAAGATCCAGCTGATAGCCCTTTCAGACCATATGTGTTGTGTAGGAATATATGCAGCTGCCTTATACCAAGTCCTGACAAATTTTCTTTGGCTCTAGAAACCAGCGCAACGAATTAAGCATCAGACTAATTTTTCAGCCTTCAGGCTCGGCAGGGGGGTGCCTTTTAATTACCATATTTTCTCATTATTGCTACCACAAAACCTAGTACTAAACTCTTCACCTTTTCTCATAATTGTATTCAAGTTGTGACAAAAGTGTTGTACTATATCAGTTCAGGAGTAACTAGGGTGGCTGACCTCCAGGCCTCACCTGGAAATCTCCCAGCATTACACCTGATCCCCAGATGACCGAGATCAGTTCCCATGGGGAAAAATGGCCACTTTGGATGGTGAACTCTGTGGCATTATACCCTGCTGAGGTCCTGCCCCTCCACAAACTCTGCCTTCCCCAGTCTCCACTACCCAAATCTCCAGGAATTTTCCAACACAGAGCAGGCAACCCTGGGGTAACACTCATTGTCATAACCAGGACTTTTTTTGTAGAAAAAGCCCAGCTGGAACTCATTAGCATATTAGGCCACACCCTTGACAGCACAGACCATTAGCATATTAGGCTGCACCCCCATGTTACCAGAAGTGTGGTCATCCAGCCACACCCACCTTTTGCTTCTTATTCTGTTTACCTTGTTTGTTGTCAAAACCCAGGACTTTTTTTGTAGCAGGAACTCCTTTGCATGTTAGGCCACACACCCCTAATGTAGCCAATTCTGATAAGTTTCTGATGTTGGGTGTGGCCTATTATGCTAATGAGTTCCTGCTGGGTGTGGCCAACTCAGGAGCCAGCCGGAGCTCCGTTCCTGTGCGTTCCTGCCAAAAAATAGCCCTGGCCAAAACAACAAATATCTAACCTCGAATTAGGGTTGCCAACATACCTGCTTTGGTGGGCCATCTCCCATTGACACTGCCTGCCAACCCTTGCCACTAATTGAATGGTCACTGGAGGAGGAAAGGGTTTGGGGAGACATTGTTGAGGCATCAGTGTCACTTCCATCTAAAACCCAGAGGTGACATTCCTGACACTCTAGGATTTCACCAATCTCTTTTACCATAGAGATTTTGCTGATGGTTTTACCATAAAAACTGACAAAATCTAGAATGTCTGTAATGTCATTTCCAGGTTTCAGACAGAAAGGATGTTGACAAGTTGATGGCATCTTTTTCTCCGATGCCCCACCCTCAAAAGTCCCCTGTGAGTTCCACCACTAACCCTGACCTTTTTCCAAATTTCTCCTAAATTCATTATTCTTTTAGAAAGGTCAATTTTATTTATATTTAAAACATTTATTCCTTGACTTTTTACCTTGTGAAATTCATGGTGGCTTACACTGTAAATAAAACATAAAAACACATAAAAGACCACAATTTCCCAACTCAGTTAGGACTGTCAATAAATAAAAACAAAATCAGTCAAATGCAGTCCTAAATAAAACTGTCTTCAATTGCCTCATGAAAATCAAAAGTTAGGGACCAGTTTGTTCCATAGTTGTGGAGCTGCCACCACTTGTTGAAGGATCTTGTCCATGTCCTTGGGATCCAGAAGTAGAAACATATCCATATAAATCGTACAAGTAGATACAAGTAGATACCAAAGGTACACCATACGAACATGTATCTATGCCAGTCGATCTGGGTGATTTTATCTGTGATTATAGTCAGAGGGGTCAGAGTCCAGTTCCTTCCCTGAACCACACAAACTCAGCTGGACAATAATGAGCGAATGCAACAGTGGCAGAAAATTATTGCCTCTTTGCTGTCATCACTAGAGATGGGCACAAACTACATTTTTGTGGTTCATGGCTGAACCATGAATGAATACAAACTGGGAGGCTGGATTGCAAACCGAACTGGTTCATAGTAGTTCATGACCTGAGCTTTCTGCTTCTCAAAGCCATTTAAATCCCTGTTTTCTGCTCCCTGACACTTTTTGCAGAGAGCAGAAAGCAGGGGTTCTCCCTGCAACAAGCGGTGGGGAGAAGAAAGCTCAGGGCCATTTAACCCCCGCTTTCTGCTTCCCACCACTTTTCATGGGGAGCAGAAAGCAGATGTTTCCCTGTGAAAAGCAGCGGGGAGCAGAAAGCAGGGATTTAAATGGCTCTGAGCCATTTAAATCCCTGCTTTCTGTTTGTGGCAAAAAAACAGCGGAGCAGCAGGGAGCAGAAAGCAAAGGTTTAAATGGCTCGGAATAATTTAAACCCCTGCTTTCTGCTTTTCGCAAAACTCCATGAACTGCCTTAAAATTCGTGCAAGTTTGTGATGGCTCTTCAGTTCACAAACTTCAGTTTGCAGACTATGAACTGGCCAAAATTCGTCACAATTTATGTTCACCTGCCAGTCATCACTTCCTAGTCATCACCCTAGTCATCACTTCCACAGAATAGGCTGTAATATAGGCTCTATGTTGTGTTTGATCTGTCTCGCTCCAGGTTTTCCACCAGAGATGCCCTAGCTATCATCCTTCCTGTTTCATTGCTATCAGTTCCCGAGTGAACGAGGGAGACAGTTTGACTCTGTCCAGGGGGAGAAGGCACTTGGGGGCAATTGTGTCAATGGTCTGGTCCATCTCCTTATTCCAGAGAGCAGTCAGGGCCTCAACAAAGTCATCAGCAGCCGAAGTGAATAGCAAAGCCCGTCTAGAAAGCAACTAGTTAAGAAATGAAATCATCTTCCTCCACTGAATGGTATAAACTTAACATGTAAACAAGCAGTGATAATAATGTCATGCAGATGCCTTCTTATGTCATCCAACAAAATGTGAAATTATACAAAATGATAAATAACTTTTGTTCTTCCACTGAGGATTGCTGAGACATTATAATAAAATCATTGCTGAAAATGCTAGGTGCCACAGTGAAGTTTATAGATATTCTAGAGACCTGGCACTTGAGAGTTGTCGAGACCATCTTACTCTGGGTCATGCCATTTATCCCTCTAGCTCTACTCTGATCAGAAGCACATCTCCAGGGGCTCAGCCAGAAAAAGTCATTTATTTATTTATCTATCTATCTATCAAATTTTCACCCCCCCCCCGCAAGGCATTAAAGATGTCAGAAATTGAACCTGAGACCTTCTACATTCAATGCAAGTGCTCAGTGACACAACTTCAGTCCCTCCCCATTAATGTTAAGAAGATTAAAGACTGAGATTTAAAAAGGAGTAGCTCTGAGATCTCATAATTTTCCATAGTAACTTCTCAGACACATGACCCCAAATATGCAATAAAGACCAATACCGACTTTCTCTTTCTCCCCTTTCATCTGCTTCTGCTATCCATTTTCCTCCTAGAATATCCTAAGGGGAAGGGAATTGTAGTGATGTTATTGGTGCAATTTATATTTTATGTCTAATTCCAACATGTTTGTAGGTTCCGATTCATTAATTGAAGGCCAATGACATCTATCAGCTTAAAATTACTGTTATGTTAAGATCTTGGAGAAAATCATAGATCAATCAGATTGAGCGCCGAAATCTCAGATCACAGTTTACATCGATATAACTAAAGTGGCACATTCGATAATCGGCAAGCTGAAAGACATTTTATGTGAGCTTTTTTAAAAATCAGGACTGAAAGCCTCAGTTGACCGGAGGGGGGCTCTCAGTCAGAGACGTAGCCCAATTTCAGCCAAAGCAGAAAACTGCAGAGAGATCAACCAGGCCAGCAAGCAAGCTGCTTAACAGCATACGCGAAAGATAATCTGGTTCTCAGGCTTGCTTACTGGCCCAAAGATTGAGAGTCTTTATGCTTTGGGGGGGCAGATGACAACCTCTGGTCTTCTCTGGCCTATAAATGCATCAGGAATCCCTCACTCCTGCCGAGCAGGGGCGGATTAAGGCTCACTGGTGCCCTAAACACTGACCAATCTTGGTGCCCCCAATCTTGGTGTCATAGCCATGACACTGCACCTTGCCAACAAAAAACAGAAGATAACCCTAGGGTGCACCATGATCAATATGCACTAGTTTTATCAAAAAAATTTCTTACAAATCTTCATTCATTTTTCTTTTCTTTTCACCCTTTCCCCAATTTTGTGGTGCCCCCTTTGGCCCTGGTGCCCTAAGCACGTGCTTAGTCTGTTTAATGGTTAATCTGCCCCTGCTGCCGAGGGACTGGCAACCTGAACATCAGGCCTGCTTTGTGGCAGAAAGAAGGAGCAAGCTCTAGTACACTGTAGCCAGAATCCTTACATTTGACCTTACATTTTGTGGTGCCACCTCAAGAGAGAATAGGGTTGCCAAAGCTCCAGGGTGGGAAATTCCTGGAGACTTAGGGGAGCCTTGGGAGGGGGAGGTTGGGGAGGGAAGCGACTTCATCAGGGTGTAATGCCATAGAGTTCACGCTACAAAGCCACCACTTTCCCCGGGGGAACTGATCTCCAGATCAGTTGTAATTCTGGGAGGTCTCCAGGCCCCACCTGGAGGCTGGGAGCCCTAAGAGAGACGCTTCCTGTCATAGAAATAGATTGACTGGACAAAGGCTGGACTGAACAAGAAATATAATCCAGTGCAAACTAACCAACCATGTGGGAATCCAGGTCAAGGAGAAGTGTTTAGAGAAGATTTTTACATTCAACAGTGCATAAACTCCAGCTGGGATCTTCATGACTATACTTTAATCTAGATTTGCATTCATTTTCAATTGCTATAAATTGCTTCAGGAGCCAGGGGTTTTTTTTTGGGGGGGGTGGAGTTGGAAAGCAAGGTAAATATACACTAAATAAATAAACATGTACATAAATAAGTGATCGCCAGTATGAATCTTTAAGCTGTTCCGCGCAGTGATACTCAGTGCTTCCTTCACTCCCTTGAACAGCTGCTGAGCTCATTCCAGTTGCTGCCAAGACACAATGTTTCTTCCTCCTGCCGTGTGGCCAGGCGGTGCATTTTGAGGCTCGTGTTGAAGTTGGCTCAGACTTGGCTTGAGCATTATGCTCAACTCCAGCAAGAGAGGTTGTGATACTATTAAAATATGGCAAAGGGCCAAGTATTGAGCTTAGCAGGAGGGTTCTACCACTGTATGAGTAGGAGATGAAACATTTTGACTTGTTATCTGCACCACCCATGACAGCGTCTTAGCTCCCTCTAGCTCTAATATAGGCAGAAAACAAGGTCAAGCTAGAGCAATAGCCTGAGAGCTTTGGTACAAGAGTTGCCAACCTCCAGGTGATGGCTGGAGATCTCCTGGGATTACAACTGATCTCCAGGTGACAGAGATCAGTTCACCTGGATAAAATGGCTGGCTTGGAAGGTGGACTCTATGGCATCATACCCCACTGAAGTCCCTCCCCTCCCCTGCCCAAACCCCACCCTACTCAGGCTCCACCCCCAAAATCTCCAGGTATTTCCCAACGCAGTGATGGCGTAGTGGAAGCGCAGTGAATAATCCAATCCACGATATGCTAGTGCGGAACTATATACAGTGGTTTTATTTACAATATTATACATACAGTCCAAGTAAGCACTGATAGAATACAAATTCTTAGGCAGAGTAACAAAGTGCTTCGCAAGACATCCAAATTATGAGAGTGATACTGTACAGACCAAGTACACAGAATATATACTGTGAAGCACCAATCACATCATAGTGCTGACTGACTGTGACTCCTGTGAGTATGATGCAATCCTGATCTGGTGACATGTCACATTACACTACTCCTGTCACTTCTGGATCAAGATGATCTAACTGACTCACATCATCTTAGCTGTCATCTGGCCAGCAATACAAAACAATATGCTGACACCCAGACCCGGAAAGCCTACTTGATACAGAGGAGTGAAGGCTGCATCAGTAAATAAATCCAACTTTCCTCCTCAACAAGGATAATGAAATCACAATGAATCACCAAAAACCTCCAATATAATCAATGGCACTCAAATAAATAAATGGCTGCACATGCTATAAACCGGTTGATTAAATGTGGGTGTAACATATCATGCACACACACATACATCTATTCTCTATGGCAAGCAAGTATGTAGAGTGGGCTTCCTTAGGGAGGGAGTTCCATCGATATAGGCCACTCTGGATAAGGCCTCACTCCACTACTGGAGAAGCTCCAATGGAGAAGGTACATGGAGCAAAGCCATGGCATATGTGAGGTTGCTACTACTCCCTTCTTGCTTCTTTGTGATTAGGGCTTCACAGTGCTATTAATTTATTTTATTTATTATTTATTTAATTGATTTATACCCCACCCTTCCTGCCTAAGGCCCATCCCAAGGGTGACTGGCAGTGGGGCTACGGAGTACCCCTCTCCGTCATTGGTGCTGTGCAATGCCAGGTCGGTTAACAACAAAGCTGCTGTCCTGCGGGACTTTGTCATCGAGCAACAAGCTGACCTGGCATGCGTGACCGAGACCTGGGTGAGGGAGGGGGAGACAGTAGCTCTCACCCAGCTGCCCCCCCCCCGGGTTTTCGGTCCTTCACCAATCGCGGACAAAGGGGCGGGGGGAGGAGTGGCTATGTTCATTCGAGAGGCTTACTCCTTCAGGGCACTCCCGGCTGTGGAGATCGCGGGCATAGAGTGTGTCGAGGCAATGCTGGAGGCTGAGGAGAGTTTGGCGATTTGGGTGGTGTACCGACCGCCTAGCGCACCGGCCAATAGCCTGCCGTCCCTGCTGGAGGCTGTATCAGGCTGGGCGTTGGAGCACCCTCGGCTGTTGGTCGTGGGTGATTTCAACGTCCATGCCGAGGACGCGACCTCCAGCCGGGCTGCGGACCTGGTGTCGTCCATGGCGGCACTGGGACTCTCCCAGGTGATCACAGCCCCCACGCATCGCGCTGGTCATACGCTCGATTTGGTCTTCGCGGCTGGAGTTACGGTGGACCGGATCGCTACAATAGCGGTACCATGGTCGGACCACCAGGCCCTGAAGGCTCGTCTGAATGTGCCACCCCGACCCCGCTTAGGCGGCGAGCTGATTTTTGCTCGCCCGCGAGGCCAGATGGACCCGATGCGGCTCCAGATGGCGTTGCGGGAGCCAAAGCCCCCTGGCAGCTCGTTGGATGAGCTTGTGGAGGACTGGCATGACCGGCTCTCCGCAGCCA
>NW_015174864.1:808515-808622 GCF_001447785.1 Gekko japonicus | reverse complement strand
TGTTTAACATCTACATGCGCCCCCTCGCCCAGATTGCCCGGAGTTGTGGGCTGGGGTGTCATCAATATGCTGATGACACCCAGCTGTATCTGATGTTGGGCGGCCGG
>NW_015174864.1:794281-808479 GCF_001447785.1 Gekko japonicus | reverse complement strand
GGGGCTCCCTCTCCCGACCTTCGACGGGGCGCCTCTGGTGCCGGCGTCGGAGGTGAGGAGTTTGGGGGTGCTCCTGGACTCCTCGTTATCGATGGAGGCCCAGGTAGCAGCCACTGCCAAGTCGGCATTTTACCATCTTCGGCTGGCACGGCAGGTGCAACTAGTGCAGAATGCTGCAGCCAGGCTGTTGATGGGCCTTCCTAGACGAGAGCACATCCAGCCTGTGCTGAAAGCGCTGCACTGGTTGCCTATAGCGTTCCGGGTGCGCTTCAAAGTGCTGGTTATCACCTTTAAAGCCCTATATGGCCAGGGACCAGCCTACCTGAGGGACCGCCTTTCCCCATATGTGCCCCCAAGAGCACTACGGTTAGACGAGAGCACATCCAGCCTGTGCTGAAAGCGCTGCACTGGTTGCCTATAGCGTTCCGGGTGCGCTTCAAAGTGCTGGTTATCACCTTTAAAGCCCTATATGGCCAGGGACCAGCCTACCTGAGGGACCGCCTTTCCCCATATGTGCCCCCAAGAGCACTACGGTCCGGGACCCAGAACTTACTGGATGTACCGGGTCCCCGGGTTATCAAATTCGCAGTGACCAGGAATAGGGCGTTCTCGGTGGCGGCTCCTATCTGGTGGAACGAGCTCCCAGAGGAGATCAGGGCTCTGCGGGACCTAGCACAGTTCCGCAGAGCCTGCAAGACGGAGCTCTTCCGCCAGGCGTTTGAATAGGAGCCGCCACCATCACCATCATCATGCCATCATTACTATCTACGCCCTAAGCTTGTGGATAGGGTCATCAGATGTGGACACTCTGAAAGAGAACGGGACTTTTGACGGCCATCTGGTTTTGGAGGCGAGCACCAATTACTGTTGTGTATGTATGATGTTTTAAGAACTAATGTTATTTAATATTTTAATGTTTTTACTGTTTTACTGTATGTTTCAGTGACATACCGTGTAAGCCGCCCTGAGCCTACGGGGAGGGCGGGATAGAAATATAAATAATAAATAAATAAATAAATAAATAAATTTTTTTGTCATTGCCTTAAACCAAAATCAAAGTGGTTCTAAGTGATGTGGCAGTCACTAAACAGATTGAGCACAGGCCTACATACACGCTTGTTCAGACTACAACCACATGTCATTGGCTATTGTACTATCATTGAACAATAGCAATCAATTCCAACTAGATTATCCTGTGTGGACAAGGCAAGCCATGAAATGGACATTTCCTACAGTACAACAGCAATGATGTGTGGATGCAGGCTAACAGCCAAGGTGGATCCATATTATACTCACAGTTCGAGGATTTCCACAGTCTTTGGAATTACCTGCATTAGAGTCTGTAGATCAATCTGTTGATTGATCAGTCACAGCAAGATAGCCTGGTGCTCTAATAAAGGTATTGCAAAGTCTTTTGAAACTCTTCTTTCAAGTAGCTCAGGATACCCATACTTGACATGACATGACATATCTTATTCTCACATAACCCTGGAAGCCACCCAGAAATTTGAATTTTCTTACTACTCACCGATCCACGCTGAAATTTTCTTACTACCCACCATTCCACGCTGGGAGGGAAAAACCTGTTGTATGACAGCCATGCTGAATGTTTGCCTCACTAAGGTTGCCACCCTCCAGGTGGTGTCTGGAGATCTCCCAGAATTAGTGCTGATCTCTAGCTTACTGAGATCATCAGTTCCCCTAGAGAAAATGGCTGCTTTGGAAGATGGTCTCTATGGTGAGTTACCTCTCCTCCCCACACTAGGCTCTGTCCCCAAATTCTCCAGTAACTTTCCAACCCGCAGTTAACCAGCCTATGTCTAACTTGCTTTACCTGACAAAAGAAGTCTTGGGGAGAGCCAAGATTGCAGTTCCTGAGAGTAACATGCAGAAGTTGTAATACCAGCCTTATTTTCATACTAACGTGTATTTACCATTCCATTTATTGCCCTATGAGCATGAACTTTAGAAGAAAGACCCCATGATGATGGCTAATATGATCAGAAGATTGCAACAGAGGGCTATTCTTACGATATGCAAATTTGGACTGTGTTTGCCATGCAGCTTTTCATGAGTCCAGCACATATATAAAGAATTTAGTGCTTCAGAACTACAGGTTAGAGCTTCATTCTGTGTAGATTGGCCTAATTCCATTAATCTAATGGAGCACTAAAATCTACAAGAAGTTGCAGCTGTATACCTACATTGAGTCAGCTACTCTTTAAACAGGCCTCCCCCCACCCCCATCCTCAACCTTTGACAGCTGGAACGGGAAGAGCTGATATAATTTTGCTTCAGTGTTTTCAAGATGAGTTGTCTGAAGTGGTCTGAATTTCTTACACAATATGTCATATCCCATGCGGCCAGAGAGTTGTTCTGTTGGAGAGAACAAGGTTTATATGTTGAAAAATGATGAAGGGTGGCAGAGGTCAAATCTACATTCTGTATGGGGGAAAAATGCTAGATGCAGTTCAGGCACCTGTATTTTTGGAAGAGATTTCTTTTGTGCGTTAAGAGCAAAGTGCTTTCAAGTGCTGGGACTGTCTCGTGTGATATTGACTTAAGTTTTCTTTGAGCCAGGAGAACTTAAAACGCAAAGAATGGGGCTGGAAGAAAGAAAAGGAACTTAGAGTGGGTTTCAGTTTGTTGCTTACAAAAGAGAGATTATTTACATGATTTCAGTGCTGATCTCATGCCTCCAAGGATGGATGGCATGTTTTGTCTTGTAAAGTGTGCATAAAAGGCATATAAATTAAGCCAACAGAGCCTTACAATATGCATAATTATACCTTTTAGATGATAATGAAGGAAACTTCTAATATCTATGTGTACTGGAATCTAAATATACATTAAGTATTAACGGGGGGGGGGGGAGAGCAGCTACAATCAATATTTAGGTTTTTATTTCCCCAAAGAGAAACATTTGAACGGCTTACATTAACCACACAGAGGCAACACAAAGATCAGAGACATTGCAAAGGATTAGCATATACTCCATTATGGCCAGACTGTAGCCTGACTGGTATCGCTGGCAATGTGCATACATACTTGGGTTTGGATCCAAAACAAACACAGGCAGAATTATGCCTGGACATTCTGTGCCATTCCCACTGCAGCCCTCAGATGTCCTCAAATGCCACTACCAATAGTGAAGAGACCTTCCAGAATGGTGTGCCACTAAGACTGCAGTGGGCTGGGGCACCGGAGAGAGGGGAAATCAGTGACCCTTGGGGTGGCCAGCTCTGGGTAGGAAAATACCTGAAGAATTTGGGGGTGGAGCCTGGGGAGGCAAAGGGAGGTACTTCAGTGGGGTGTCATACCAGAGAGTCCAGTTTCTAAAGTGGTTATTTTCTCCTGGTGAAGTGATCTCTATTGGCTGCAGACTAGTTGTAATCACAGGAGATCTCCAGGCACCACCTGGAGCTTGGCAATCCTACTCCCCTCTCATGAGCTTAAAGTACCCATTTCAGTCACACATGGAGGTCTTTGGATCCAGCACACAGAGAGCAACAAACAAAGTGTAGGTCAGAAATCTGTTAACTGAGTGTGAGACATTTAGAAGATGGTACAATAAAAACAATGGCTTAAATCCAAAGGTTGGATTCTATTCATGGAAGGCACTTCCGTTGGTAGAATAGAACTTTCCTGCTCCCCACCCCACTGATGGGTAATTGCCAAATAAAGGGAGAAACAAATAAGCTGGATCCAACGCAAACGTTTTCCATAGGTTTTGTGCAGATAGTGTACGGTTAGCTGAGTAAGATGTCAGTTTAAGGGCTGTTCTTTCGTGCACAATACATTTGTGACTAGACACACATACCTCATCAGCTGCCCCCATTTTTGATATTCCGTTCTGAACTGCAAACTGTTTTGGAAACTCTGTCGTGTTCAAAAGCTCTCTTTACCATTCTGAAGGAGAAACCATTGCAGAAGGAAGGCCCAGAGGGAAGGGAGGGATGTAAGTGGATCTAACACACTCCAGCCACCACCTGGAAGTTGGCAACAATACATTCCTTTGGGTTGTGATCAAGAACCTCTAAACCCAGCATATGAGCACATAGGAGGGAAAAAAAAACACAGTCACATGTTTACTTCAAGCTACGAATTAAGATTTTTTCATTGATTGATTGCTTGTAATTCCTGAAAACATGAATTGCTCTCAAAGATCTTTCAATAATTAAACCAGATATTTTGTTTGACGTGATCCTAAGAACATTCTGTTTGGCAGTGAGCCTGTGTATTGATACTAGAAACATGAAAGGATTTGTGTAACATGTAAGAGGGATGAGAACAACAGCCGAACAGAATAATAATAGTACCACACAAGCAAAAGAAACATTTCGGCAAGCCAAGATGTATTTGAATTTTCTGTTTGTCTTCTTGAATTTCAGCATGTTGAGCTTTTTTTCCCAAGGAAGGTTGACTTTTCTAACATTATGTGTGTTTTTTTCAAAAAAAAAAATCTGACAAGGTCACACGAGCTTTAAGAAAGGGGGGGAGAGAAGCAGGGTCATCAAAAGGGGAAAAAATAACAGAACTGTGGTGAAATGGCTCTCTCTTGGCCTTTGTATCGATTCAGAGTGTGTCAAAAGGGGTCTTTTGTCGAGCCCCTACCGCAGCATACTAATTTGCTAGATCAAGTCTGTCAGAATATCGACTGGAAGTAAAGAACTACAGTGGCAGCTTTTGTGTTCCATCCAGCAGGGAGCCTGTGTGTGAAACAGGATTATCAGGGGGTCACGGAGGAAGTCAAGGGACGTCCATCACTTCCCTTCTGGTAATGTAATGGGGCGGGAGCCTAGATGTGATTAAGATGTAGAAGACAGGAGGCATCGTGGTGAACAAATCAGGAACACACACATGCAAATCAGTTCGGCCGCTGTTAACCACATATTTTTGAGGGGGGGGGGACAAGAGCAGGACAAACAAATTGCTAAACAGCTGCATTCAGATGAAATACCAAACAGCTCAATCAGGGCGTCTGTTTGTGTGTGGAAGACAACAGGGAGAGGGGTAACCCACACAATTCTGCGCTTAACATTTTGGGGATCTCACATTCTAATAAATGTACCTCACATCTACTTTTTAAATAAAGGGAAAAGGTTGAATTGCTATATCGTGGGTTTCTGTGTGTAGACAAAAATTACGCTTTGTGCGCCTCCGCGGAAAAAGCATTGAAACAGAGCAGCTCATCGCTTTGCTTTAAGCCTAGCCTTGACTTATGGGCTATTGTCATTCAAATGGAGCATGAGCAAAATATCTCTGTAGTAACTGAGGAGGAGGGGGGAGAGATTATTTGTGTGATTGAACAATGCATAGCTTGATAAGTGTCTCATTTTTTTCTTTTTCTTTTTTAAACATGGTGGAGAACGTTTTGCATTCTGGGGATGCAGGTGACATGCTCCTGGCTTCACGCTTTCATAGCTTGCACACACATCCAGGATTTCTAATTCATACCACTTCTCCAATCTGTTTTTTTAAGTGTTTTAATATTTGCTATGACTGCTACACCAGCAAAAGAAATCTTGTAGTGCAATCCTGAACAGAGTTACACCCTTCTAAATCCATTGAATCAATGAGATTCCAAGGGTGTAATTCTCCTTAGGGCTGGACTAATAATCAGTATATGAATTTTAAGCTATTATTTGATTAATGAATTGGTTATATTTACATAGGAATAAAACCAGTAATTCTTCAGATAAACACATGTGAGTTTGTTGTTGGGTTTTTGTTGAACATTAGCCCATTATTACCTAAAAGAGAACCAGAACGTGGTGCCATTACTGTGCAACCCAGATTTCAAATGTAGCTTCTTCATATTTGATAAGTATAGCCAGCGTAAGAGCCAGTGTGATGTAGCAGTTACGAGTGGGGGATTCTAATCTGGAGAACTGGGTTTGATTCCCCACCTCCTCCTCCACATGAAACGTGCTGGCTGACCTTGGGTCAGTCACAGTTCTCTCAGAACTCTCTCAGCCTCACCTACCTAACAAAATGACTGTTGCGGGGAGAGGAAGGAAAGGAGACTGTAAGCTGTTTTGGGATTCCTTAAGGTAAAGAAAAGCAGGGTATAAAAACCAACTCCACTTCTTCTGTATAGTTTTTTGGGAGATAGGGTTGCCAACCTCCTGGTGGGACCAGGAGATCTTCCAGAATTACAATTGTTCTCCAGATGACAGATGAATTTTTCCTGGAGAAAATGGCAAGGACATGGGAGGGCCATTGCAGGGACAGGAAAGTGAAATTGTAACAGGTGATGAAAAGAGGGCAGAACTGCTCAATTCCTACTTTTTCTCCATCTTCTCTTACAAGGGAAATAGTGCTCAATATGGCAAAAACAGAACACAGGATGAGGGAATAGAATTGCAGCCCAGGATCAGCATAAGAGTAGTACATAAGCACTAGTTTTTAAAAATGAAACTAAGTCCTCTGGGCCAGATGAGCTGCATCTAAGGGTACTAAAAGAACTCACAGATGTAATTTCTGAGCCTCTATCCATTATTTTTGAGAATTCTTGGAGAACAGGTGAGGTGCCAGAAGATTCGAGGCGGGCAAATGTTGTACCCATCTTCAAGAAGGGGGGGGAAAGAGGACCCGGGTAACTACCAATCCATCAGCTTGACATCTATACCTGGGAAAGCTTTAGAACAAATAATCAAACAGACAGTCCTTGAGCGTTTAGTAAGGCTTTTGATAAGGTTCCACATAATATTCTTGTTGACAATTTGGAAGAATGTGGTTTGGATCCTATGACTGTAACTGGATGACAGATCGCACCCAAATAGTGCTTGGAGAGGAGTGAGAAGTGGAGTGCCTCAAGGATCTGTCCTAGGACCTATTTTGTTCAACATCTTTATCAATGATTTGGATGAAGGGATAGAGGGAATGCTTATTAAATTTGCAGATGATACTAAATTGGGAGGGGTAGCAAATATGGTAGAAGACAGAGTCAGGATACAGATTCCTGACAGGCTGAAAAACTGGGCTAAAACAAATAAAATGAATTTCAGTGGGGATAAATATAAAGTTCTGCATTTAGGTAGGAAAAATCAAACACATAGTTATAGGTTGGGGGAGATGTGTCTTGGCAGTTGTTGTTGTTGTTCAATCGCACAGTCGAGTCCGACTAGGATTGACTGATTTGTTCTTCTTGCAGTCCAAGGGACTCTCACGAGTCTTCTCCAGCACCACAGTTCAAATGAATCTATTCTTCGGTGCTCGGCCTTCCTTATAGTCCAAGTCTCGCAGCCATACATGACTACTGGGAATACCATTGCTTTGACCATGCAGACTTTTGTTGGCAGGGTGATGTCTCTACTTTTTATCATGCTGTTTAGGTTCGCCATCGCTTTCCTCCCAAGGAGCAGGCATCTGACGGGGAGTAGTATGTGTGAAAAGGATCTAGGGGTCTTAGTAGACCATGCACAGAACATGAGTCAGCAGTGTGATGCAGTTGCTAAAAAGGCAAATGCAATTTTGGGCTGTATCAACAGAAGTGTAGTGTCCAGATCACATGAAGTGATGGTACCAATTTACTCTGCTCTGGTTAGACCTCACCTAGAGTATTGTATTCAGTTTTGGGCACCACAATTTAAGAAGGATATAGACAAGCTGGAATGTATCCAGAGGAGAGCAATGAAGATGGTGAGGGGTCTGGAGACCAATTCCTATGAGGAAAGGTTGAAGGAGCTGGGTATATTTAGCCTGTAGAGGAGATGACTGAGAGGTGATATGATAACCATCTTCAAGTACTTGAAGAGCTGTCATCCAGCGGATGGTACGGAGTTGTTTTCTGTTGCCCCAGAAAGTCGGACCAAAACCAACAGGTTGAAATTAAATCAGAAGAGATTTTGGCTAAACATTAGGAAGACCTTCCTGACAGTTAGAGCAGTTCCTCAGTGGAACAGGCTTCCTCGGGAGGTGGTGGGCTCTCCTTCTTTGGAGGTTTTCTAACAGAGGCTAGATGGCCATCTGACAGCAATGTGGATTCTATGATCTTAGGTAGTTCACGAGAGGGATGGCAGGAAGGGTTGCCTCAGTGCTCAATTATTGTAGCCCTTTCTTACATACCCAGGGAAATGCTGTTTGCCACTTTGGGATCAGGAAGCAATTTTTCTCCAGGCTAGTTTGGCAAGGGATCCTGGAGGTTTTTTGTCATCTTCTGGGTGTGGAACAGCAGTCACTGAGAATGTGGAGGGGGAGGGGAGGTATTTGTGAATTTCCTGCCTTGTGCAGAGGGTTAGACTAGATGACCCTGGAGGTCCCCTCCAACTCTATGATTCTATGATTCTATTTTTTAGGTCTCAAAGCACCAGCACATGGCACTGACAGGTACCTTCTTAGAGGAGGCATCCCCCCTACATGACTCCTATATGACACACACCATCTGGCACGGCAAGTGTCTCAGCAGACTCCATCTTAGAAGAGACATCCCTAATATGTTTGTGAGAAGGGGGATGTAATGGGGCTGCTGGACTGGTTTGGGAGAATCGCAATTTTAAATTAGGCACAAGAGCACTGTTGACTTTTGATGAGCCATTATTTGCTGCTTTGTGTGCCAGTCGTAAGGGTGCTGGAGAAGCTATTGTTGTATGCACTGGTCTCTGCAGAAGTCTTTTGCTGTGAGCTGGACCACCAATCCACCCTATGGATAATGTGGGAGTAGCTGATCACCACTGGGAACCTTGAACTGGTCTTGTGATTGGTTAGGCCATCACATGGTTTGGCCTGAATAATATGTGTTGCTGCAGTATAGTTAAGCACGCTCTAACTCCAGGAACTACACAGGAAGTGAGTGTCTGACAGGGAAGAGACTGTTTCATAACATCATTCTGTGCACCTCGGCGTTTAGTCATGCCGACCACATGACCACGGAGAAGTCTTCGGATAGCGCTGGCGCTTCAGCTTGGAAACGGAAATGAGCACCGTCCCCTAGAGTCGAATTCGACTGGCTTTCAAGCAAGAGAAACCTTTACCTTTACCCCCCTCCCCTTTTTTTAGCAATTGTGAAACTGGCTTACTTTGCATATCTGTGAAATGACTGGGTTTTGTGTTTATTTGTACATTATAAGCTGCCTCGGGTCTGTAGTTGTATGGTGAAAAGCTGGTTAAAGGTGCCTAAATAAACAAACAAAATAAAATATTAAAATACACATCACTTGTAATTTCAGAACTCCAGGCACCACCTGGAGACTGGCAGCCTTTAATTCCCAGAGTTCTTATCAAAGGCCCAAGTGGTTTTTGTGGGCTGGAGAAAGGACACACCTGACTGGTTGAGCAGCATCAGCCAAGCCCTTAGTTGCTACAGCAGAACATGGGAGATGAGGCTTAAGATTTCTCAGCACTATTTCACATGCAGGTGAGGATAAACAAAGCTGGTGATAATGCTGTTCAAGTCTGGAGTCAGGGTAGTTTTGCCCCAAATGCTGGTAGATGCAGTACACTGCCTGTTAGCACCAACTCACAGTCATTCAGGGCTGTTTAACTGATGGAGATAAGCCACTAATAAACTAGTTAAGTCACATACTAGGATCTTCTGTTGATATTTGGGGGTACTGATACAACTTCCTCTTCTAAGATGGTATACCTGTTATCCCAATTTTTTGTAAGTTATAATAAACTGAGGAGGGTGGGATAGAATAACAACAACAACAACAACAACAACAACACTGTTGGCCCATTTGGGGAAGTCTTAACCTTTTGGGGAAGTCTTAACCTTTGCGCTTTTTATTGCTGGAAGGTGGGAAGCAAGAGAACAATAGAGCAATCTGAAAGAATGACATTCATGGGCTCTGAGTGAAAAGGTTTGGAGCAATCGCCTGAGCCTGAAGGACTATGCCAGAGGAAATGGCAGGGAGTGAAGGCTGTCGCAAATGCCTTTCCAAATTCAGAAAAACCTTGGTCTAGTGATGTTTAATTAATAGACTAGCTGCAGGGAAACCTGTAGTGAAAGATCATTCTGGGAGACCTGGAGCGAAAGATCATTCATTCATTTGTCATAATTATATTCCACTCTTCACCAAGTTGCTCAGGGTGGCCTACATGGATGGCATAACCCTATTAAGACATTCAGAGCAGTTCTTTATGAGTGCCAAACAGCCTCTGCAGGTGTGTGAATGGAAGGGGGGGGGCAAAAGGACACTAGTCCAGATATGAACTCAAAACTGGGTATCTCACATGCAAGTTATCTACATACACTGCCCCCCACCCTATCAATGTCAAAGGTAAGGTGGCACCAGATTTTTGCCTTCACTAAAATGGTGGCTCCAGTGTAGCATTTTTCTCTATCCCATAGAAGTGAATGGCATTTGTGTGTATAGAAGAATGCAAGGAAGTGTTCTAAGTGACACCAATGGAATGGAGGATAAAAAGGCTCATTATCCTGTAAACCATAGTTCCTTGTGAAGAACAAGTTTTGTCCCTTTCCCAATAGATTTGACCACTGTAGGCAGTTTACCTTGTCCTGAGATCTTAATGGGAGCCACTGAGGCTAACTTGTATCGCCTGTCCCTTTAACAACTTAACTCCATTTTGGTTCTATTTCTGTTATGATGAAATAAAAGAGAATACTGTTTGATCTGTTTGGGTGCACCTGGGTGTTTGTGTCTATTTGAGGCCCTGCGTCTGAATAATATATATTGGTATGGAGTACATTCTTTAGAAGACTTAAGCAGTGGGATCACCTATTCATCTGCCACTATCTGATCACTCTTGAGCCTGTGTTCACAATTCACCAATTCCTGACTTATTTCTTGCCTTGTTTCTTGCTTTGGAGCCATGTTCTATATAACACCTTGCCCATTGTTGGCATGATGGGGAAGTGCACCCAGTGTTCTCAGGTTTTTATTTTGGGCTTGGAATAGAATTCAGCAATTTTGGTGGTATAGAAGTATTTCCTGCCTACGACCCCTCACATATACACTTAGATTATGCAAATGCTTAGCATTTTTTATCCTCATTGTTTTTGCTGTTGTTTCAGCATCATTTCCCCTGAAGTATTGCTTCTGAAGTACTGCTTGAAGTATTGAAACACTGGTGAACAAAAGCTATTGAGGAAGAATCAGCATGGATTCTGTAAAGGAAGATCTTGTCTTACTAAACTTTTAGAGTTCTTTGAGGCAATGAACAAACATGTAGACAAGGGTGACCACTAGATCAGGTGTGTCAAACATGTGGCCCGCAGGCTGGATTAGACCCCTGAAGGGCTTCTATCAGGCCCACAGTGGAACTGGCTGTCTCCTGCTTTTTCTTCCAGTTCTGCTGCTGCTGCATCGTCACTTGCTTTGCCAGACTCAATCGCTCAGGAAAGATAGATAGGCAAGCTTCTGTTCCCTGCTCTGTCTGAGGCTCCTCCCCTTCCTGCTTCCAGGCAGAGGGAGGGAACAAGCCAGTGCTTGCTTCCTGGCCAGGCTGCCTCAATCACACAGGAAAGAAAGGAAGCCTTTCTTCCCTTCCATTGGCTGAGGCTCCTCCCTGAAGGGATTGCTTTGCCAACTGCCTCAATCACACAGGAGAAACACAAACAACCTTTAAGACCAACAAAGTTTTATCCAAGGTATGAGCTTTTGTGTGCCTTGCTACAGTGTTTATGCTTTGTTGAGCTTGTTATGCTCTCCTGGGTGCAACTGGGTTCCCTCCCTCTCTTCACTGCATTCATGCCCACGTGATCCAGTCTTTCTCAGTAAGAAAGCCATGTGAGCTATTTAGATCAGGAATAACAACAAGCCAGTGAGAGTGTATGTCCAGACCAAGTTCACCCAGCATGTTTCCTTTGGGGATTTTGAACTTAGACTTCCCAGATAGTAGGCTAATACTGACCACTGAGGAAGACTACTTTTGTAGACAAGCACATAGCCTTCAGCCTGTGTCATGGTGCCTTCTCATGTTCTGGACCAGCCCACGAAGCAATTTATGTACAAAAGCTTGCAATGCCCAGCCATTTCATGTTTTCCCCTGGGTCCTAGGCCCAGAAATCTGAGCATGAGATTTCTGTAGTGAATGTCAAGAAATCAAAAGGAGGTTTGCAGCTTACAGATACACACTTGAACAGCATACTCAAGATTGCAACAGCACAAACATTATGATGCAATAATTCAGAGCAAGAGGTGTCAGTTATCAGACCCTGTTTAAAAAAATATTGCAAGAGCGCTAATGTTTTAAGCATGTTTTTATTTTAATTTTAAAAATATTTAATTGTGTTTGTGTCCTTTATAAAGTTTACATCTCCAATTCCTGGCATTACATTTTATGACACACATGGCCTGGCCCAACAAGGTCTCATTTTTGTCATATCCAGCTCTCCTAACAAATGAGTTCGACACCCCTGCACTAGATGTTGTTTAACTAGACTTCCAGAAAGCTTTTGATAAAATTCCTCATCAAAGATTCCTAAGTAAACTCAGCAGTCATGGGATAAGAGGACAAGTCCTTTTGTGAATTAAAAAAAGGCCCATTAACAGAAAACAGAGTGAATATAAATGGGCAGTTTTCACAGTGGAAGGTGGTAAGCAGTGGGATACCACAGGGCTAAGTAATAGATCCATTTCTTTTTAACTTCTTCATTAATGATTTGGAGTTGGGAGTAAGCAGTGAAGTGGCTTGAGTTTGCAGATAATACTAAGTTGTTCTGGGCAATGAGAACCAGGCAGGACTGTGAGGTGCTCCAGAGGGATCTGTCGAGGCTGGGTGAGTGGGTGTCACCATGGCAAATGAGGTTCATTGTGGGCAAGTGCAAAGTAATGCACATCGGAGCCGAAAGTACTGACTATAAATACAACATTGATGGAGTCCGAACTTGTGTAACTGACCAGGAGAGAGATCTTGGAGTCATTGTAGATAACTCACTGAAGATGTCAACTCAGCGTGTGACTGCAATAAAAAGGTATATCCTGTGCTGAGGATTCTTAGGAAGGGGATCGGGGAAAACCCCCAGCTTGCATCACAATGCTCCTGTATAAATCTATGGTGCCGCCTCATTTGGAATACTGTATACAGTTCTGGTTACCACAATTAAAAAAATATAACATTGGAAAAGGTGCAGAAAAGGGGAACTAAAATGATTAAGAGGGTGGAACATCTTCCCTACGAAGAAAGGTTACAGGAGTTAGGGCTCTTTAGCTTGGAGAAACATTAATTGAAGAGTGACATGACAGAGGTTTACAAAATTAAGCATGGGATAAAGAAAGTAGAGAAAGAAGTACTTTTCTCCCCTTCCCACAATACAAGAACTCATGGGCACTTAATGAAATTAATGAGCAGTAGGCTTAGAACAGATAAAAGGAAGTAGCCAAAGAGTAATTAACATGTGGAATTCATTGCCACAGGAAGTGTTGGTGGCTACAATCATAGACAGCTTTAAGAGGGGATTGGATGAACATATGGAGCAGAGGTCTATGAGTGGCTGTTAGCCACAAGGTATAGATGAAACACTATCTATGGCAATGATGCATGGGGGGACAACAGTGGGAGGGCTACTGAAGTTCTGGCCCCACTGGTGGACCTCCCAATGGCACCTGGGTTTTGGCTATTGTGTGACACAGGGTGTTGGACTGGATGGACCACTGGCCTGATCCAACATGGCTTCTATTATGTTCTTATGTTCTGTTTCCTTCCCTGATCATATGACAATCCCATTCAGCCAGGGTTCATGCAGTGAAAGAGATTAGATCATAATTCAACATAGGCAAACAATGTTGATGTTTCTGGCTCAGCTCTGGTGGTGGTGGAAAGTGCCTTCAAGTCAGAGCTGACTTTTGGTGACCCCTTGGGGTTTTCAAGGCAAGAGAGGTGGTTTACCAACACCTGCCTCTGAATAGCAACCCTGGACTTCCTTGGTAGTCTCTCATCCAAATACTAACCAGGACCAACCCTGCTTAAGCTTCCAAGATCAGATGAGATCAGGCCACCCAGGGCCAGCCAGGTCAGCTCTAGTACTGGGTTTCAACAAGCCTAGTTGAGAGATACTGGATACCCAGCAGTTCGAAAGGTAAAATACAAGTCAAAAGGTAAAATACAAGCAGGGGGCACCCACCTCCTAGTTCCGGGCCAGGAGTGTTGGCAGCGGCGACGGAGATGGTAGCGGCAACAACAATGGCGGCGGCAGCGGAGTTCCTGACCGGACCTGACGAAGGCGGAGCCACGGTGGTGCGAGCGCAGGACGGCGCAGCACGGCAGGAGCCGGAAGGACGCAAGCCGGAAGC
>NW_015174864.1:768807-794108 GCF_001447785.1 Gekko japonicus | reverse complement strand
ATGTAAATAAAATAAATAAATAAAATAAAAGCAGGCATCTGAGTTTCAGAGGGACCATTTGGGTGGGCTTGGGGAGTGGTGGGAATGTTTGGATAAGAAAGATAAAAACGTTCAGGGGGGGAATAACTTTCAAAACTGCAGGAAGGCATCAGGTCTTCAGCTGGGCTGGGAAGGACATGCCAGTGTGGCAATGAGTCTCCTATTCTGGCTCTGAATCTTGACTGATGTCTCAAAGTGCATCTGTATAAACTAGTGAAAAATGGAACACATGCTTGCATACATTTTGACAAACATCCTAGAAGCCAGCTGGCTAAATGAATGTCTGAAGGACCTTGGTATTGCCTTGGTATCAAGACAAGCTTTTTCAGCTTGACTAAATATATCTAAAGAGTGGGTGTGTGTTTATATACACTATCGGTTGGATCCAATGCTCCCTCTAAGCTGTGGAGTCTTGTGAGCAAAAATTCTACTTTGTGAGCTACTGGCATTAAAGTTGTGAGCAAGCAATTTGGCTTCTGCATAAATTAGTTTGCACTGGAGGCATTCTCCCCAAGCTAAGACAAAAATGTGTGAGCTGGAGGCTAAAAAACTGTGAGCTTCCCCACACTAACTCAGCCTAGAGGGAACACCGGTTGGATCCTGTGAGGATTTCCACTGATGAAGGGGGGGGGAGAGTGATTTTTACTGATTATCTCTCCTGTTTC
Organism: Gekko japonicus; assembly: GCF_001447785.1. Taxonomy (NCBI): domain Eukaryota; kingdom Metazoa; phylum Chordata; class Lepidosauria; order Squamata; family Gekkonidae; genus Gekko; species Gekko japonicus. The sequence goes on along the minus strand of NW_015174864.1, from coordinate 793,404 downwards.
AACCATGCTGTTCCTGTCTGCTAGGAGCAGCATTTCAGAGGTCATTTTAGATTCCAGGCTATTTACACATGAATTTCCCCCTCTCCCTGCTTTCATTTTTTATGGCAATAACCAACAGTTCTTTGTTAGCTGACTTCTGCAAAACAGTTCAGTTTGCTGCATGGTACCATAAACATTCCTTAAAGAGAAATTGTGCACTAGGGATGGGCATGAACCACATTTTTGCAGTTTGTTTCATTTTGTGGTTCATGGCCAAACCATGAACCAAAACGTGAACCAATACAAATCAGGAGATTGGTTTGCAAACTGAACCAGTTCATATTGGTTCATGCTCCCTGGTTTCTGCTCCCCATAAAAAGCAGCAGGGAGCAGAAAGCATTTAAACGCCTGCTTTCTCCTCTTTATGAACCGCCACAAACTGACCAAAATTCATCACAAACTTTCACTTGTGAGCCAGTTCATGCCCATTCCTATTGTGGACAACTCAGCCTTGAACTTACTAGTGGACCTTTAAGAAGCCACTTATTAGTGGACCTTCTTCTGACATCAATAATCATAAAACTGAGAAACCTGTAGGAGAACATTTCAACCTCCCAGGACACTCAATGGGGAACCTCAAAGTAGCTTTTTTACTGCAAAGGAGTTTCAGAAACAGACTGGAACTTGAGATTGCTGAATTATAAGTTATTACAACACTTGGGACAATGGAACCTTCAGGGCTTAACAGAGATATCAGGTGCTTATCTCACTACACGTGCTAAATCATTCAGTTCTCACTTAAACACAGAATTAAACTTCATTGGTCTTAAAGGTGCCAACTCAAACTTAGTTCTCACATCTGCTGTTTACTCTTTTATTATCTGTATCCTATTTGCTGCTATTCAGAGACCTTATCAACTGCATTATTCCAATCTTAGCTGTACTTATGCATCTTAACTCTTAGTCCTTCCTGGCAACTAACCCTCCTCCCTCTACCTATATGTAAGGCTTGAGAAAATCTGTTTCAATGTGTCTGAGGAAGTATGCATCTACACATGCTAAGTCTCTTAGTTCTTGCTAATACCCAGAATTGAAGTTTGTTGGTCTTGGACGTACGACTGGACCCAAACTTAGTTCTCACATCTGTTTGTTAACTCTTGTATTTGTAAGTGAATCTATTGTCATTCACAGGTCTTAACTACTGCTTTAATCCAATCTCAGCTATACTTATTGCCCAGTTACTTATGCATCTTGACTCTAACTAGCCCTTCCTGGCAATTAACCCCCCTCTATATATATGTAAGGCTTGAGGGAAACTATTTCAATGTATCTGATGAAGTGTGCATGCACACAAAAGCTTATACCCAGAATCCAAATTTGTTGGTCTTAAAAGTGCCACTGGACTCAAATTTTGTTCTGTTGCTTCAGACCGACACTGCTACCCACCTGAATCTATTTTCATAGAAAGTACTTTGAATAGTGAGCACATGAACACATGAAGCTGCCTTATACTGAATCAGACTATTGGTCCATTAGGATCACTATTGTCTGCTGAGGCTACCACCTGATCCTTTTAGCTGGAGATGTTGAGGATTGAACCTGGGACCTTCTGTATGCCAAGGAGATGATCCGCCACTGAGCCACAGCCCCCCCCCCCCATGGTATTTGGAAACAACCTGGAAGCCAGTAAAGATCTTTAAGCACTGGTGGTTATTACTGAAATCAAAAATGGGTGGGGATAGGGCTAAGGCCCACCGCCCAGCCATGCTGAGACACTTGACATCTTTGCTATCACCAGGAAATAGGAGATTGTCCCAGAGGCCTCCTGCAACAATGCCCTCAAGCCCAGCAGTATATCATTTGACTTCCACCCACTCCGATATTCTCCCCAGTAGATAATGGGAAATGCTCCAAAGGCCTTTGTGGCAATCTCCCATTTCCTGGTTTGATGAGATATTGGTAGAGTTGCAAACTGCCCAGTAGGGTCTAGAGATCTCCTAGAATGACAACCAATCTCCAGACTACAGAGATCAACCCCCCCACCCCGAGAAAATGGCTGCTTTGGAGGACAGATGCTATGACAGTAGACTATGATGAGGCCCCTCCGAACCCCAAATCATGCTCTCCCCGGGCTCCACCCCAAATTTCCAGGAATTTCCCAGTCTAGAGTTGGCAGGTCTAAAGACTGGGAGGGAACAGTGGTGACATGGTACCAGTGGCAGGTCTAAAGTCCCCCCCAAAACTTGGAGTTAGTCCTGGGAGTGGTTTTGGATTTGCTAAGCATGCTGCAGTCATGTTTGAATCCCAGGTAGGGTTGCCAAGTCTCCCGCTATGGAGAAGAAGAAGAAAAGTTGGTTTTATACCTTGCCCTTGACTACCTGAAGGAGTCCCGGAGTGGCTTACAATCACCTTACCTTCTTCTCCCCACAACAGACACTCTGTGAGGTAGGTGTCAGCCTGCTTTTCCTGACACCACTCAGAGCAGCAATGGGAGAAAAAAATATCACCATTGGGCCAACAGCATGATGTCATATCCAGGGAAAATTGGGAAGTGACATCAGTCCTCTCTAGGAATCACCAGAAACTGGCAATTCCTAGAAAGAAGTGAAGTTGCTTCCCGGATTTTTCCTGATGTGCCATCACTCCATCACTGATGGTATATGTCCTGACCCTCTCTCCAGACACCTACCTGTTGCCAGGCCATGACTGACCCTCCTCCAAAGTCACTGATGAACAAATCTTGTGTCTAATATCCACCAGAGAAAGTCAAGGGTCAGCCGCTTATGAATTTACTCTTTCATTCAAAATGAGACCAGATTTTGTGTGTTTGCATGCACACACACCTAACTAGGCAATGGCAAATAAGTTAAAAAGAGCTGCCAAGGTGAATCTTGTTCCGTGTGAACATCTCATCCCACAAAATTCTTGACAAGCACTTAAAAACAAGAAGAAAGGCTTTCTTTGCACCAGGTCACAATGTCCTTCTCACTTGAAGTAGCACCTCCCAACGCAAGGGTGCCCGTTGACATAATACAGAGATGTCACAAAGCATGGCTTTAATACTGGGCATATTAACTAGCACATTTAATGAACATTCTTCAGATGGCAAAGCTGAGAAAGGACCAAAGAGACAGTAGGGTGAAGTGATTAACACTGTCTCATCAGGAGACAGAATTTATTTATTTATTTATTAAATTCGACTTTTAGGCTGCGTTCCCCTTGAAAAACAGGGCTCAGGGCGGTGTACAACAGTGATAAAATCACAATCTTACAAAAGATTTCAGAATTATATTAATACATAAGATACAATTTACAGCAGGCTAAGCCCATCTGATGGCGATAATATCATTGCCTCGTACCAAAGGGAGGCAGGGAAGAAAGAGGAGGAAGAGTGCCAGACTAGATGGAAGACTGTTGCTGTCCTCAACCAGACACCTGGCAGAACATCTCTGCCTTACATGCCTCGCAGAATGGCAACAAGTCCTGCAGGGCATGGATGTTGTTCGGCAGAGAGTTCCATCAGGTAGGGGCCAGGGCAGAAAAAGCCCTGGCCCTAGTTGAGGACAGCCGGGTATCTCTTGGGCTGGAGACTTTCAAGAAGTTCTTATATCCGGAGCGTAAAGCTCTTCTGAGGATTCTAATTCTCACTCTCACATGAAGTTCACTGGGTGACCTTGGGCCAACTGTTCTCTCTCTCAACCTTAAACCCATGTGACGAGATTACTGTGGGGAAAAATTCAGGTGCCATGGTAGATAGATGGTATCCTGAGCTCCTTGGAGGAAGGCAGGATAACAAGGAATAGTTAGGTAGATAGCTGGACTTTAGAGACACACTGCTAGTCAGACTATACAGAGCACATCTACAGTGAATGCTTAGCTGGTTTAATTACAATGCTCTCTCGCCATGGGATCCTGGGAGCTGTAGTTACGTAAGCAAGAGCTAACAGAAACTATGCACTTTATTAGATTACAATTACTATGATTATTTGCAGGAAAGCAAGACAATTTAAAGTGGTGTCCAAATGACATATATTTGAAGTGTAGACATGTCAATTCCTTGTGATATTTTTCTTACTGTCTCTGAACTTTTAACCAAAAAAAAAACCCCTCCAGATTTTATAGAGGCAGATAAATTTATCTAAAGGCTGGTATATGTTATAGAACTTTGCAAAGCTTTATGAAGCTTGTAAAAATAAAAGCTCCACTAAGCTTCTTTTTATAACACGTTCGGCTTTAAACTAAATGTAAGCAACAGCTTCCATATTGAAAGCAACGGAAACTTTAGTTTAGAACATCTCTGGCTGTTGAGAAAGAGAGCCTGCTTTTCTTATGCTATAATTCACTTTTCAAATTTGCCTAAATCGTATTGATTGCACACCCTTAATGTGCAGATCGTTTTCAAAACGAGAGACTAGACAGCTGCCAGACACCAAAGAAGCAATTTCGCCAGCTTCAAACAATTTATTCTGGAGTAATCCCATTAAAGCGGGTGGGACTTCTGGAATAAGTGGGTCCATTTTCTAGAGTAAGTGGCTTCTGCTTATGGTAAAAAGATGGAAGGAAAGCAGATGTTAGTCACTGAAGTATCCCCAAAGGAACCTCATTAGTTGTAGCAGTGATAGACCAAGTTTGAGCTTCCTGCTGCTCTCCAAACTTCCCAGAGCTCCACGCATGCCTCCCCGTGTCTTGAAGAGACCGAGGGTCGCCTCCTGTTCATAATGTTTATGAATTCTTCATATTCCAGAAACTCTAAAGCCAGAGAAGAGCAAATACATGTATGCTTTGAAAAAACAATATAAGGTTAAGTAAAGTGTACTATGCTATTAATGGCTCCTCTAATCTGCCTGGTGTGTATATTACTCTCTGGATAGTTATAAATTTATTCTAGTAAAATCATCACAATGGAATGGACTGGGCTGTGGACACACAACCCCCTCACCATATTGGATGTCCCCAGACCAGGCCAGACACCACTGCTGTGTCTTACTGTCTTTAACCAGTTGCTTCATGGCAGACTGGCAGCAGTGTAAAAAGGTAAAGGTTCCCTTGCTTGAAAGCCAGTCGAATCCGACTCTAGGGTTGCGGTGCTCATCTCCATTTCAAAGCTGAAGAGCCAGCGCTGTCCGAAGACGTTTCCGTGGTCATGTGGCCGGCATGACTAAACACCAAGGCGCACGGAACGCTGTTACCTTCCCACTGAAGTAACCAGTCTGTTACTGTTAATCAGCAGAAACAGCCTGCTAGCCCATTTGTTCCAATCCTTTCAGAGCTCAGGAACAGGGCAGCCAGTAGGATTCCCAACACTCCCTCAGGAAATGCTAGTAGAGTGTGGAGTTTGAGGAACATGTGATGACACTTCCCGCTGGCACTCTAGGCTGCCCTCTAGTGTCTGTAGTCTTTACCATAGACCGCAAAAAGAAGAAAGAAACTGTGAGGTAACTGCGCTAGATAATATTTCAATAATAATCACAAAATTGTACAAAAATGTGTGCAGAAAATTATATAAATATACAAGACAATAAATGATGTGTTGACGATGGTCTCCGGAATGCTCTATCGTTTCGATACTGTTCTTCTTCCGAGAATGAATAAAAACAGCGACTCTTGGTCTGTCTTTTCTGCTCCCCATAATAAGCAGCAGGGAGCAGAAAGCATTTAAACGCCTACTTTCTCCTCTTCATGGACCGCCATAATAATTATACAAGCACCTTGCCCTAGGAACATTCTGTCAGAGAAACTCTTGCAATTAAGTCATGATACATCGGTGAATATTATGGATTTTTGATACCCACTAGTTGAAAAGACAGACCAAGAGTCGCTGTTTTCATTCATTCTCGGAAGAAGAACAGTATCGAAACGATAGAGCATTCCGGAGACCATCGTCAACACATCATTTATTGTCTTGTATATAATATTTATATAATTTTCTGCACACATTTTTGTACAATTTTGCGATTATTATTGAAATATTATCTAGCGCAGTTACCTCACAGTTTCTTTCTTCTTTTTGCGGTCTGTTCTGTGACTGTGACCATCATTTTTTGAGCCGTCTTTACCATAGAGACAAGAGGAAATTCCTAGAGCATCACTATGTAGAAGCCATTCTCACCTCAGCTCCTCAGGGGTGGAAAACTGGATCTGGGGGGAAAGGGATGCCAAGTGATCAGACATCCTCCTTTGGTCTGCTTTTTGAGGCCTGTTCTCTGAAATGTCTGAGTTCTGCTTCCTCCCAGTAAAATTAGCTGAAGTAGCTGTAAAGGTGCGATTCCTGGGCAAGCACAGGATACCCATAGCTCTCTGAAACTGAACTGGAAAAAGGGCTGCAAAAGCTGCCCAGGTTTTTAGAGTGAATTGTTTATTTATTTAGATCTGCACACCGCCCTCCCTGCCATGGTAAGGCATTAAAAAGGGGGGAAAGGAGCCTTGAAACACTCCCCATCCACAATTAACACTGTGGCCTGGCAACCCTACTTGTGGATAATTTTTGATTGTGCCAGAAAAGAATGGGAGATTTTTTTTGGGGGGGGGGGTGCCTGAAGAGGGTGGCGTTTCAAGAGACTGTGTCATTGATAGAGACAAGGGGAAATTGCTAGAACATCACCACTGATGTCACTCCCCACCCCTTTTGCCATAAAAGCACAGCTAACTTGTGGTGTGCCCTATCAGGTTTTAAAGGCAAAAGACATTCAGAAGTGGTTTGCCATTGCCTTCCTCTGCTTCACGACCCTGGTGTTCCTTGGAGGTCTCCCATTCTAATACTTGCCAGGGCCAGGGCCAGGCCCTGCTTAGCTTCTAAGATGAGATCTGATGAGCTCAAGCTGGCCTGGGCTATCCAGGTCACAGCCCCATTTTTCTGCTGCTCCTCAAACTATCAAAGGGAGGCAATTGAGGGGAGGGGAAGGGAGGGGGAGGATTGCCTACTACCAGAGGGCACATGACGGTCTTAATCACAGCAGATCCCCGCACATTTGGGTATATATAGCACAATGTGGGGCCTTTTTGCTAACCCCTCATGGCGCTGCAGTCCTTTGGGCAGCTGAATATGCCAAAAGTTAATTGAGAAATCTACTCTAGATTCCATAATCCACTCCACAGAGTTTGTGCATAGTCCTTTTTTTTTTTTTTACTAAAACAGTACTGATGAGAAGAACCACTTAGCTTTGCCCTTCTCGATTCTCTGCTCAGAAATACATGTATTATTAGTGCCCCGAAATAGTACCTCCTGCCACTTCCTTATGTTACTGATTCCTTGCTTTAAGCCTCTTTCTGACATCAGCCTGATGTTAGCAGAACAGAAACAAATATAGCCACTGATTTAGGGTTACTAAATAAGAAACAAGCAAAAATAGAAAACTGTTGAGTAGTACATGCAACATGTTAGTGCAATGCAAAAAAGGTAACATAAACAGTGGGGCAAATCTTTCCTGAGCCATAAAACAATACAGTTCAATTAAAATGGGAAATGTTCTATGTCATTAACAATTACTATGTCGGACAAACAGATATGGAAGACAGCTCTTTTAAGGAATTATCACATTAAAGAGTAGTGCAGGAGTCTTTTTTAAAAAATAAAACCTTTCACTGAACGTTTAAACACCCTAACCAGGATTCCTCAACTACCATTAATGGTCCAATTGTGGGGAGGGGATGCTGTGATAGTATGTTGCATAGCAATGTGTACATTTTACTCCTACCTTACATCATTTAGTAATGTTGCCTTCTCTTCATTTAATCTGAGATTCAACCAGAGATGAATAATTTGTTTTAATTCAAACACTGAAGACAAATGCAGGACCAAACAACAGATCTGTAGCAATACATTTACAAGGTTTATCCTAGTTTGAGTTAGTCCAGTCTAAACCCATTGAAATCAACAGATTTAGGATGGAATTGGAATAACCTTCAGACCCAGTGGAGTTCTCACCACTGATTCCTATCGAGGTGGGGGGATGGCACTAGTCATCAGCTTTTTTTTTTTATTATTAAGCAAACCTAAAAAACTGTCTGTATTCATTTCATTCTCCTACTCCTACAGTAATCTACTGACAATCTTTTTAAAAAAATCATATTTCCACTAAAAACTTTCCATTTGTCACCCTTTGTTGTGGTGGTCTGTTCTTTCTTTCTATTCACAAAGTGAAGAAGGAGGGGTAGAAGTGGCTGTTTTTCAACTGAATCGTACCAGAATTGCAGCAGAGCTAGAGCAGCCTGTCCAACAAAGAACCCCCCCCCCCCAAGTTTCAAGAAAATTGGACCAAGGGGTCCAGTTCTATGGGTCCTTTAAAATGTATCCCCTGGTTATCTTAATAGCATAGAAAAAAGGGCTCTGCCCCCACAAAGGAAGGTGCAAAGGAGAATGGCAACTGTCTGCAGCTTGTCTCCAAAGGTGATTGGTTGGGAGCACTCTCTGCTCATCCACTGCAAGGATCTGAGTGGAAGGGTGAGATGCCATTGCCTCAGAAATCAGCAGAATAAAATAAAAACATGAATGCATGCTGCACTACTAGTAGGCACTCAAACTCAAGGGGGGGGAGGGAGGGAGGGAGGGCGGGCGGATTATCTGGGGGAGGCTGTTTCATAATTCCCAAGAATTCCAGATTTGCATTCCCTTTCTGAGAAATCACTGTTAACAACCCAAACCAATAATTTCCATATATATCTTCGGCTCAGGAATTTCAAAATACACAACCCCAACTACGAATGTTAGGATGCTCGTGTTCAATAAAATGACAGCAGTCTATAATTAACTGAAAGTCCCAGCATGCTACGTCATGGACGACGGGTAAAAAAAAAAAAATCAAGTGTGTGACTATGCAAATCAGTCCTTACTGTTTCTGTGCAGCAATCTGGTCATGGCTTTGAATCATTTTGTCCAAAAAGCAATATCACCAATAATTTTCAGTCTGCTTTGCTGTGTATCAGAAGCTTTTCCAACAATACCATGTTGTAGCAGAATGATTAATTTCAGTGTGACATTCAGCACTGTTAAGACTCATAACAGTTTTTCTGAACCTGTAATTTACATACTGCTATCAGGCAGCAAAGGCTAAACATAGCAGCCTCTGACTTCAGGTAAACCAGGGGTCTCATATGTTGGACAAATACATAGATACTCCAGATCAGCCAAATTCAACTAAAGTGCTTTGTTGAGTGCATCAGTTAGGAATCTTTCCACACAACAAACATAAATGTTTTCAAACATCTTCCTTGGTTAACTCACAGAGTATGTCAAAAGTTATTCTGTGGAAGAAGGGTACAATATTACATCAATTAAGAAAGGAAATTTTCTAGGATTCGATGGTCTAACAATGGAATATAAGTAAGTTAGCTTAAAGGAGCATTTGTTAAGCCATTCAATGTATACTTAATTAATAGCATCATAACTGATACTTGGTATGGAGTGAACTTAGTGCTACTGAATGTAAAACAACCAAAGGATCTCTTGAAGACAGATTTCCATAAAGCAATTTCTTCCCTGAACATTGATTATAAAATATTAACGTCATTTTTGCTAAAAGTCTGAACAATAGAACTGCTAAGTATATTCACTTAGATCAAACTGGCTTCATAGAAGGAAGAGTATTCTCAGATAATACCAGAACAATTAAAAGTATACATCATGTTAAGTGAAAGAGGGACCTATATTAATGTCACTGAATTCAGAAAAGACACTCGGTAGAGAGGAGTAGACATAGCGCTGGTATAGCCTTCTAGTTGGGGGGGGGGGCTTTTATAAGCTGTGTAGGTGTTAAGAGTGAGTAAAGAACCAGAACTGGTGCTAATTGGTTGCAAAAATGATTGCAAAAATAATGATTAATTGCAAAGATAATGATTGGTTGCAAAAATAATTCCAAAAATGATTGCAAGCAAAGTATAGAAATGTGTTACTGGATTTCTTAATGGCTGCATAAGTGCTTTTAGCCCAGTTATGGACATTGAAAATTTCACCTGGTTTTGAAGAATGGTAAAATAAAGTTTGCTATCTACTGTTAATAAATAAATGAACAGCATATAAGTATGTGTTGGGAGGGAAGCATATGGGGCAAGTGATATTTGCCTTTTACTGAATATTGAAACGAGACAAGGCCAATGATTACTAGCCAGTTTGGTGTAGTGGTTAAGAGCGCAGACTCTAATCTGGGATAACCAGGTTTGATTCCTCACTCCTCCACATGCAGCTGCTGGTGTGACCTTGGGTCAGTCACAAGTTCTTTCAGGGCTGTTCTCTCAAGGGCAGTCCTTGAAAGAGCTCTCTCAGGCCCACCTATCTCACAGGGTGTCTGTTGTGGGGAGGTGAAGGGAAAGGGATTGTAAGCCACTCTGAGATTCCTTTGGATAGTGAAGGGTGGGGTATAAATCCAATCTCTTCTTCTCATACAGCAAGAAGTTTTACAATATATTTAACAGATTATAGAATTTATAATATATGGATTAATTTTGTGTTCTTGTACCTATCTTTTTTGTATCTATATTTTTCTTCTGCTGTGTATTTCCAATTTAAAAACAAGCAAACATGTTGGGGTAGGATAAATGTCTTTTTTCTAATCAGGAATGCTGAAGTAGGGAAGGAGCACTTATAAAAAATGTATTTGAAGTATTTCTCAGCTGCCTTTCCACCCAATTTAGGCTGAGTTCAGACTGGCAGTTTGGCCCGATATAGGCACATTTCACAAACGGATTAAAGAGGCCGGTTCACACAGCCACAGCTGTCAGGCATTTCCCAGCCATACTCAACCCGTCCTATGATGATTCCCTATCGGGTTAAAAAACTACCAGGTGAAAGCTGTAGCAAACCCTGGAGGGCACGTTGATCCCGCTTCCCGGAAGTGTGCACGCTAAAAGCCACAAACAAGCCGCATTGCTGCAGTGCTGCAGTGCTGCGCCTATGCACATGTCGCTGGAGTGAAAAAAGCCACTTACAACTGCGCCTCCACCAGGAGTGGACCAACAGTTCGAATGCTCCTGCCTCCTCCCCGGTATGCTCCCGCATCAGTAGGTGCAGTGCGACCAGGAATCCCCGGCACAACTAGGTCCTGGTCTTTTTGCCCCGCCTCCCTCGTGCTTCATACTGCCAGTCTGTCCTCAGCCTTAGGGTCTTCAAGGTGGCAAACAAAAAAAATTAAAACAAGATTAACAACACGTATAAATATTTAAACCAGAACACATAAATCAATAAACATGAATGGGAGGAAGAGTCAGTGATCAGTGTTCCTTCTAAGCTGAGTTAGTGTGAGCTAGCTCACAGTTTTTTAGCCTCCAGCTCACACATTTTTGTCTCAGCTCAGGAAGAAGGATGGCTCCAGAGCAGACTAATGTATGCAGTAGCCAAATCACTCGCTCACAGCTTTAATGCCGGTAACTCACAAAGTAGAATTTTTGCTCACAAGACTCTACAGCTTAGAGGGAACATTGTCAGTGATAGGCTCTTTCTTGGAAAGGAGAGAACCCACACACCCTCATGATTTTGGAGAACTAGGTTTGTTTAGAACTGTAAACTTTCCCCTCAGTTACAAGATGTTATTAGGGTAGCAAGTGTAAAGGCTTTGGGTTCACTGCCATGAGGTATGTTTTGTGGCAAGAAAGAAGAACATTGAGATAAACTAAGGCAGGAACTGTATGGAACTAACAAAAAAGGTTAATTTATTTACAGGTTGATTTTAAAGAACAGATCAGCAGCACATGTCTCCAGACAGCCAAAGGAGGAGCCTGGTTGAGGCACATAAATTTAAACTAGTTATGGCTTCAGAATGTGATCTGAATTCTCTTCAGTGCTTGCAGGTACAAACATTTTTTTCACTCACTAGGCATTAGGTTAGCTTTTTAACACACAAGGGATTCCACCGACACCAGTCTGTCCTTTTCTAAGAGTCAAGCTAAATGGTACAAGCAATGCTCCCTCTAAGCTGTGGAGTCTTGTGAGCAAAAATTCTACTTTGTGAGCTACTGGCATTAAAGTTGTGAGGGAGCCATTTGGCTACTGCATGAGATTGCTCTGGAGCCATCCTTCCTGAGCTAAGATAAAAAATGTGTGAGCTGGAGGCTTAAAAACTGAGCTAGCTCACACTAACTCAGCTTAGAGGGAACACTGGGTACAAGGTCTGCTCTTCACTCGAGACAGGCGTCACAACTAGGTACACTATCCTTCCCTACAGGTATTAAACCACCTTGCCATGCTATCAGGAAGAGCCACCCTTCAAACTGTTTGCTGTTATGCTGAGGCAGACCCAATGACTGAACTCTCCCTGAGGCAGAGCCAATGGAAAACTGGTGCTGAGCTTCCCTCCAGCATTCCATCCCCCCTCTGAAAGGTGATTGGATGCTGCTGGAGCCACACACCCATAGGCTCAGGGATGAAACAGCTAAATGGCTGTTTTTCCTTTATGGGTAGGGCAGCCTGTCCATCACAGGGTCCATGAAAATCAAGGAGGGAACACCAGACCAAAAATGTTTTCATCTGCTGCTAGAAGACAGTGGTTGAGGTGAAAAGATGAATCTGCCTGAGGAGGGAATTCCATAATTTTGGAATTATGCCCAGGGTCCATGGACTACTTGTCATGGTTTCTCCTCTGGCACCTCTGTTTATCACAGGCATTGAATCACTGACAATTAAGACCAGACTTACAAAAAAGGGAAAGGACTGGTATTTAGAACCATGAAGGTTGATGATACATGGAGAATGTTATTAACAAAATGTATGGTGAAACTCTTCCTGAAATGTTAGATTTATTTTAAAAATTGTAGTTCTAAATCTTGCTAGAAACTGAATTTTTCTAAAAATGGTAAATGTATTTAAAGTTACTTATTTGCTTCCTTTATATCCCACCTTCCCCCCAATGGGGACCCAAAGTAGCTCATCTCACACTCGGTCTGAATTCTGAAAGACTTATTGTTAAAAATAGTGTTTTCCTTGTAATAATATGGCCATTTTACATCTAACTTAGGACGTGGGTTTGAGATCAATTCCAAATTATTGATAAAGTTTCACACAGCATAAGATTTAATTAATTGTTCATTAATTGTAAATAAATTATAAAACAGCACAATTTTCATATTATTTTTACTGTTTTGTAATATAAGAAAGCTCTGGCCTGGATGGCTCAGACTAACTCAGTCCTGTCAGATCCTCGAAGCTCAAGTTTATTACGGTCATAGACCAGTATAATAGAAGTCAAGTAAATACAGTTACAGGAGCAGTAAAATTATAAAATATATCGGCATCTAAAATTATAAATAGGATCTAAAAACTTTAAAATACAGAAATAATAGAATCAGAATTTTGATTAAAAATTAGGTTTAGGCCTATCTGTCCTCGAAGCAAGATCAGTCCTGATTAGTACTTGGATGGGAGACCACCAGAGAAACCCAGGATTGTGATGCAGGGGCAGGCAAATCACATATATGTTGCCTTGAAAATTCCATGTGTCACCATTAATTGACCGGGTTTGATTCCACCACCAATATCGCAGTTATGATATCAGCTAAGAGATAAACTCTACATAATATTTAGCTACCACAGCAAAAAAAAAAAGTTATCAAATTTATTTGAACACTGCTTAAAGTATTATTAACAACTCTATTAAAAAGATGACGGGACAAGGAGAGTATTGCTCCATAATATCATTATCGAACATTATCCTACAGTGAGATCATCTGGAATAGATGGAGGCATGTTTACAAATCAAACAGAATCTAAAATAGCTGTGTAGCCCAGTATCCTGTTTGTGACAGGGTGCCTCTGGGAAATCCTCAAGCAGGGCATAAAAGTAATAGATTTCCCTGGTTACTGCCCCCAAGCAATTGGAATGCACTTGTTAAATATTAGCATTGAGGAGCTGTACTTGGAAGGTTTTCATTTCAAAGGTTTATTATTTAAATGCATACACTAAAGTTGGGACTGAGTAATCAATGTGAAATAAAATGAGGACTGTTGTTTGGAAAGCTTTTTTTCTGACAAAAATGTCTATATTTATTTTTGTTTGACTGTGTGTAAATGTTAAGGAAAACCCAGTTACAAAAACCAACACAGGCTCAATTATTCAGAATGCCAGACATGCTGAGGTCAAATTTAAGAGGCTCCATTGCATTACCCCCCAAATGGCAATTTTTAAAATATTTAGACTTCTCTCATAATCTGAGACCCTAAACTGTAGTTTACTTGGCATGTGCATAAATCTGGCTCTATAAGGAATGAAGAAAGGAAATTTCAGGCCCATAGGTTGGGAATGCCCACTGATTAAGATATACTGAGTAAATGTAATTACATATATAAAAGTTTTACAGAGTGTGAAATACATTTGGATCCAAACATTATATCGTTCTGAAGAATAAAATATAGCCTAGCTATATTAAAAGTGCAATTAATTGGTAATCTGTTGCTATCAGCAAAAAATTCTAAATGGAAGCCTGCCAGTGTTCCATCTATAACTGAATGGCTTAACAAAATATAGTACAGAAATAAATTATAATGATTAATAACATGTACACACTTGAGACTAAAATCTAATACAAATGATAATCTTCCTCAATATATGGCCATTTTGTTTTATTGCACATCATGATTTGAGCAGCATAAAAATGTTCATCTATATTTTAGCATTTGCCTGATGTTAACTACTTTTGGGGCCATATCTGTTTTAACTAATTTTAATTTTACTGGTTGACAATCTGATATGCTGATTGTATGTACGTTTTGTTCTTTTGAATATTTAAAAATATGTCCTTCCTTCATGCTCCTTAGCCAAGAAGAAGGCTTCAAACTGTACTGAGTCATGTGGCAGGATTCTGGTGACTACTATCAAGATGGATACACACTCCTAGGAAGTATTTTCAGGATTCCAGAGGACATCTTGAATGGGGGAGCAAATAGTTCACAGTTTGGTGTAGTGGTTAGGAGCACAGACTCTAATCTGGGAGAACCAGCTTTGATCCCCTACTCCTCCACATGCAGCCAGCTGGATGACCTTGGGCAAGCCACAGTTCTCTAACAGCTGTTCTCTCAGGAACAGTTCTCGAACAGCTCTCTCAGCCCCACCTACTTCACAGGGTATCTGTTTTGGGTATCTTCTTCTTCTCACGTAAATTTTATCAATTGATGACTGCAGCACCAAATGATGACTTTATATGCAGAACAGCATCCCATCACAAAGGTCAAGCACCATAGAAAGAATCACATTTCTTATAATCTGATGACACAAAATAAACTCTGGAGAAGCTGATCTAGACCTCAGTTTGCCAACTGCCCACCACAACATTCAAATATGGGGGTCTGAACTAATTTGGGATAATACAAGAAGGTCGGATTTTAGAGAAATATCAGTCCACAATAATCCATTCCTAATGGATCAAACTAACTGCACAACTTCTGATAACCAGATTGCAGTGACAAAAAAATTAGGGAAAGCTAAGCATCACTTTCATGCTTTGTTCTGCTCCCAGAGAACCATATTCATCCCCAGCTGGGTAGGCTGCTTCAGCAATCCCATAGTCATCCAACATCTGGGCTAATGTGTCTAATGATTCTGGATGCTGGCACAAAGCCCATGCCCAACAACAAGTAGCTAGCATCACCACCAGCAGTTGCTCCATAACAACTTTTTCCATCACAGCTTCTGCCTGGGGTCCTTCTGGCTTAAGTCACTTCAAAGCAACTCCCTCGAGGAGAATGTGGTCTTGAAGGGGTTTTCAGGCTTGGCGTGTTTGTACGCTCTAAACCACTGTTGATAGGTCTCATCTGTAATATGTAGTTTCCTGAAGATGTCCTTCTTTAACAATCTTGAGCAGCCTGCTGTTAGCCCATCAGCTGTTGTATCAGTGTCCCTTGGTTGTTGGCTAACCACACCCCAAAGCTTGTAAGGTCCACCACCGATACCAACACTATGAGGTTGTCTGGGTCCAGTGCTGACATTTTTTACTGGTTAGGGTCAGGGGTCATTTCGTAGAAAAAGAGCTAGGGGGACTCATTAGCATAACTCATTAGCATATGCCACACCCCCTGACATCACCGGAAGTGTGTCCTCCCCACAGCCGGCGGCAATCTCCAGCGGGCACCAGCAGGGAGCTCCAGGCCCCGCCCTCCCGCACCTCACCCGGGGGGATGGCGTCCCCCCGCGTCCCCCCCCAAATGACCCCTGGTTAGGGTGGTCTTTCCAGTCCCAGAAGTCCCATACTGAGTGCCAGAATTCGTGATTGTTGCCCACTGCATTAACCTGGGTGACTGACCGATGGCTGGTGTTCAGTTCCCCTGGGGATCCTCCATGGCCTTGCCACTCACCAGGTACAAAGTGCCAAAATCACTGCTGCCATCACATGTCTCTGTGCAGCCTTTCTAGCGCTGATATGTCGGTACCTTCCGACCAGGTTATTTCTCAGCTCTCTGGGGTTGCCTTAGAGACTGGCATCCCTGGTCTCCACTGCCCTGGCAGTCACACCTCTTCAGGAGTTCTAAGGCTGGGCATTTGTACTGTGGCTGCCTGCCCACAATCCTTACTTGCTTCTCCTTTTGCCTCACCCCATCCGAGTTCCTTGGCTCCCTCCTCTAGCAGGAGGGCTTGGCTGCCTTTTTGGACTGCACTGAGTCATGGTCATCTGCTCAGGCCCTAGTGATAATGGCCAGCTGTCTTGCTGTCTGTGCCTCACTGACTCAGCCACGGCACTCGCTCTCCTGACTGGGCACTGCTGCACTCCGTCCGTGGCCTTCCTCTGCCTTTGCCCTCCCTTCCTTGACTCCCAGCTGCCTTTTGGCTGTGCTGCCAATACTCCTGCCAGCATCCCCGTGCTCCTTCCGGCTCAAGCCCTGTTTTCTTCCAGCCAGGCTGTCAGGACCATGCTTATGCCACCAGATCCCCACAGAACCATCCAAGTGGCCACAATGGACAAAATTATTTCTAACTTTGGGGAATGGACTGAGCAGTACGAGGCCAAGCAGGGAGGAGAAATGTGTTGTTTTTACCTGCTGGCAGGCAGTTATGGAGAAAAACCATACTGAGGGTGTGTTTTGCCCCCTCCCATGATAGGTAGGCACTGCCAGCCAACCTGCAGAGAGAAACACTTCACTTGTATCCTCAGGCAGGGAATCCGGCCCGCAGATATGAGGGAATAGAGGCAGATGTCCAGGTGTTATCCCCTTTTTCCTGGTGACAGCATTTTGCTTACCCTGCAGACAAACAGGGTGGGGGTATTTATGATTTTTTAAAATACATTTATGGCATATTCTCAGTGATGTTCTTTGTCACGGATGCACACCAGTCTGGCAACCTTTGACTGACTTTTGCTTTGATAAAATCTTCAGCCTTGTGAAGCAATGAAAAACAATTTGCATTCTTTAGTGATTGTGTAGAGTGCACGTGTCCTGTTATCTCTGACATCATGTATGTTTTTTTCATGAGAACCAAAGGCACTGGAAGATAAGTGAACTTTGTATATTAAAGAAAGAGAGAAGGACTTTCGTCAGGAGGGGAAAATGGAGTCTTACAGGGATAGTGGCTAAGGAGAAGAAATACAGTGTTGTGCTTTGTGTGTGTGTGTGTATTTTAAAGACGTGGCTTTCTTGAACCCAATCTTTTTACAACAGTTGTAACAGTTTAGGAATAGTTCCCCCTTTTGCAGTAAGTTTTAAGCAAGAATGGTCCAGAAAATGAAGTCAGGCTTATATGCCTGACATCAGTACTTCCTTTATGTCACATCATAAGGTAACAGTAGCAAAGGCAGAAATTTACCCCACCCAACAGTTAAAACATATACACCAAATTAGATGACATGCAAGATACCAGTGAAGGGGAGGTATAAAATGATCTCTGTCCATGAGAAAGAACCAGTAGTTCACAATCTGACACCTGTCAATATCTGGAATGTCACATGAAAGCATTAAGCAGCTAATTTTAATGCTCAATAGAGAGAAGAGACAGGCAACAGTTCCTGTTCACACATGACAAAAGAAATGGGTATCTATTTTTAAACAAAACCTGATGTGGTGGATTGGAGAATACATGAACACATGAAGCTGCCTTACACTGAATCAGAACATCAGTCTATCAAACACAGTATTGTCTACTCAGACTGGCAATGGCTCTGAAGGATCTCAGGCAGAAGTCTTTCACAACACCGACTGCTAGGCCGAGGACAGACTGGCAGTTTGAAGCATGAGGGAGTCATGACAAAAAAGACCTGGAACAACTTGTTCCGGGTTTTCCCGGTCACACTGCACCGAGTGATGCAGGAGCATACCGGGAAGGAGGCACAAGGGAGCATTCACACTGTTGGCCCGCCCCTGGCAGAGGCATGGCTGTAAGTGGCTTTTTCTCACTCTGGCGACGTGTGCCTATGCACATATGCGCATAGGCACATAGGTGCACAATTATCAATATGGCTTGTTTACACGGCTTTTAGCATTCACACTTCCAGGAAGGGGGATGCACGCACTCTCCAGGGTTTGCTACCACTTTCACCTGATATCTTTTAAACTCGGGAGGGAAGCGTTACAAGACGGGTTGAGTACGGCTGGGGAACGCCTGACAGATGTGCCTGTGTGAACGGCCCCTTTCATCTGTTTGTGAAATGTTTCTGGCACGTGCCTATATCAGGGCAAACTGCCAGTCTGAACTCAGCCCTAGATCCTTTAATTGGTGATGCTGTGGATTGAACCTTGGGACCTTCTGCATGCAAAGCAGATGTTCACCCACTGAGACAGGGATGCCACAAATTTTGCAGCAGACATGTTCGAAAGTCCAACTTATCATGTTTGACTGCAGCAGTCAGACACGAGCAGATATTCACACACATGAAACTGCCTTATACTAGATCAGACCCTTGGTCCATCAAAGTCAGTACTGCCTATTTTGCCTGGCAACACCTCTCTAGGGTCTTAGGTAGAGGTCTTTCACATCACCTACTACCTGATCCCTTTTAACTGGAGATCCTGGGGATTGAACCTGGGACCTTCAGCATGCTGAGCAGATGCTCTATCACTGAGCCACGGCCCTTTCAGTTCAGCACCAAGCAACTAGAATACTTGCCAAACAGATTTGTATCACTCTTCTGCAAAACTGTGCACGTGCAAAAATGGCAGCCATTAAAGTTACTAAGGGCTACTTAGACTCTTAGGATTTTTGTGTGACTGATTTAACTGTCTATTTAAGCAACTACTTGCCATGTGGAGCAGTGGCACAGCAAGGACAGGTGGAAGTAGATCTTGATCAAGAGTGAGAACGTACATGTACAACAAGCTAATTGTGGTGGATTGTACTGTTAGGATGAATTGTATGTTTGTTGATAGAGCAGCAGAATTACTATCTGTCCACCTCCACCACTCCACCATTAGATCATCCTGTAGGACACAGTTGTGGGCTATGATTGTTAGTACATTACAATGATGATATGTAATAATATACAGGCATATACAGGCATTTTAGAAATAGCTGCTGCACAAATATTACAAATAAATTATCTTTCACACTCACACATATACACACGCGCACGCACACACACACACCTGCCATCATCTCAGAAAAAATTTAAAACTTCTTGACAGTTGCAAGAAGGTTAGTCCCTGGAGACTGACACTTTTCATTTTCAGAGTCGCGCCATACTCTAGATAACTTTACATTAAAACCCGAAGTATATCATGCATAGATTTAAGTTGGCAAATGGCATGGAAATCTCCTCCCGCTTACATTGACACCCAGGAATATCTGGGGGGGGGGGAATGAAAATGAAGCTGTTAATCTTGCCATTAACTTGCAGGCACTGATGTTAAATGTCTTCTAGAATCCCAATGAGAAACTGTGATAGTTTTCCTTTCTTATATGCATTACTAGAAGCTAGCAGCTAAGGAATTGTCTGGTTAGTTCTCAGTTCAATATTCCATCTCTTGCTTTTTGGCAGCTCGGAAAAATTCATCAACCTTGTGCAGCGTCATGTCAGAAAATGCTACTTGTTAAATTTTGTGCCAAAATGTTACTGAGCATACTCACTTAAAACAGAGGAGGGACTAGACTTAGGAATTCTGTGTCCCCTTCACTCCCTGGGCCACAGCTCCCAGTCCTCTGAGGGGGCAGGAGTCAATGGAACATAAGAACATAAGAGACGCCAATGTTGGATCAGGCCAAAGGCCCATCCAGTCCAACACTCTGTGTCACACAGTGGCCAGAAATACCAGGTGCCATCAGGAGGTCCACCAGTGGGGCCAGGACACCAGAAGCCCTCCCACTGTTGACCCCCCCCCCAAGCACCAAGAAGACAGAGCATCACTTGCCCCAGAGCCCCTATCTATACCTTGTGGCTAATAGCCACTGATGGACCTCTGTTCCATATGCTTATCTAATTCCCTTTTGAAGCTGTCCATGCTTGTAGCCGCCACCACTTCCTGTGGCAGTGAATTCCATGTGTTAATCACTTTTTGGGTGAAGAAGTACTTCCCGACCACTCAGCAATTTCATTGAGTGCCCACGAGTTCTTGTATTGTGAGAAAGGGAGAAAAGTACCTCTTCCCTACCGTCTCTATCCCAGGCATAATCTTATAAACCTCGATCATGTCTCCCCTCAGTCGTCGTTTCTCCAAGCTAAAGAGCCCTAAGCGCTTTAACCTTTCTTCATAGGGAAAGTGTTCCAACCCTTTTATCATTTGAGTTGCCCTTATCTGCACTTTTTCCAAAGCTATAATATCCTTTTTTAGGTGTGGTGACCAGAACTGCACACAGTATTCCAAATGAGGTCTCACCATTGGTTTATATAGGGGCATTATGATATTGGCTAATCTGTTTTCAATACCCTTCCTAATAATCCCCAGCATAGCATTGGCCTTCTTTATTGCAGTCACACACTGTCTCGACATTTTCAGTGAGTTATCCACTACAACTCCAAGATCTCTCTCTTGCTCAGTCTCTGCCAGTTCAGACCCCATCAATGTGTATTTATATTTAGGATTTTTGGCTCCAATGTGCATCACCTTGCACTTGGCCACATTGAACCCCATTTGCCATGTTGACGCCCACTTGCCCATCCTTGACAGATCCCTTTGGAGTGCCTCACAATCCTCACTGGTTTTCACCACCCTGAACAACTTTGTATCATCCGCAAATTTAGCCACTTCACTGCTTACTCCCATCTCCAAATCATTTATGAACAAGTTAAAAAGCAGTGGACCAAGTACTGATCCCTGTGGTACCCCACTGCTTACCACCCTCCACTGAGAAAATTGCCCACCTACACTCACTCTCTGTTTTCTATGAACTAGCCAGTTTTTGATCCATAAAAGGACTTGTCCTTCTATCCCATGATTTTTGAGCTTACTTTGATGAGGAACTTTATCAAAAGCTTTCTGGAAGTCAAGGTAAACAACATCTATTGGATCCCCCTTGTCCACTTATTTGTTCACCCCCTCAAAGAACACTAACAGGTTAGTGAGACAAGATCTTCCCTTACAGAAACCATGCTGAGTCTGTCTCAATAGGTTTTGTTCATCTATGTGCCTACTAAGTCTTTCCTTAATAATGGTTTCCACCAATTTACCAAGTATCAACGTCAGACTGACTGGCCTGTAATTTCCCGGGTCTCCTCTGGAACCCTTTTTAAAGATGGGAGTGACATTTGATACCTTCCAGTCCTCAGGAATGGAGGCTGATTTTAAGGAAGGATTACATATTTTTGTCAGGAGATCCACAAGTTCACGTTTGAGTTCTTTCAGAACTCTCGGAGGTATGCCATCTGGGCCTGATGATTTATCAGTTTTTAAGTTGTCTATCAGTTTTAGGACCTCCTCTCTCATCACCTCAATCTGACTCAGGTCTTTCAACACCCCTCCTGATATCAGCGGTTCTGGAGTGGGCAAGCACTTCTCATCTTCCACAGTGAAGACGGAGGCAAAAAATGCATTTAGCTTCTCAACCATTTCCCTATCATCCTTTCTGTGAATCTCACAGCTGTCCCAATTGTACAAGATACATTCTTTATTCTATTTCTTTATCATTTCGTGACAGTATTAAAATAGAAAATTGCACCTAGATGAGCAGCAGGAATTCAATGTTAGAAGCAAAAGAGAATTCCATACATTTCATAGAGTTGGACAAATCTCTTTTTCATTCTTTCTCCCTTTTTGTCATCTTCCACATTCTTCCTGGCACATTCCCCAAATGTCCATCCTTTACCAGTGATGGATTCCTGTACTGTAGTAAAAGGCAACCCTGGCCCCTCCCCCCGGAAGCATTCCTTTTAAAACAGACACATGGAAACAAAGGATCTCTTTGCCTGTTGCTCCAACTGTTGCTCCATCACAGGCCTGTATACTGGGTATACTGATATCTGGGTATATCAATACCAAGTCTCTACAGTTTAACAGCCAAATGACTGAAGAAAAGTCAGAAGTTTATTTATTCCAGGTGTCAAGTGAATACCTTGCATCCCAGCCAAAGATCACTCCTGTTTATCTTTAAAGATTTTTATTTAAAATAAATCATTCTTGAACTGAGTATGTATGAAAGAATCACTATAATACAAAATATACTTGCTTATGTAAATGAAATCAGAGAAAGAAGAAGAGTTGGATTTATACCCCACTCTTCACTACTTGAAGAAGTAGTGGCCTTCCCTTCATCATCCCACAACAAACACCCTGTAAGGTATGTGGGGCTGAGAGAGTTCTGAGAGAACTGTGACTGACCCAAGGTCACCCAGCTGGCTTCATGTAGAGGAGTGGGGAATGAAACCCGGTTCCCCAGATTACAGTCTGCTGCTCTTAACCATTACACTAAACTGGCTCTCTTCCTTATGCTATCTAAGGGTTAAGAGATAAATACAGTTTCTAAGGCCGAGTTCAGACTGGCTATTTGAAGCGCTAGGGAGTCGTGGCAAAGAAGACCCGAAACAGACCTGAAATGGCTTGGTTGCAGTATTCCCGTTCACACTGCAGCGAATTAAGTGGGAGGATACCATGGAGGAAGCGCAAGGGAGTGTTCGTACTATTAGACCACCCTGGTGGGCTGTTAACGGCTGTTTCTGCGCTCCGCTGCATGCACCTATGTGCATGGGTGCCTGCCACGGAAACAGCCAGAGCCTATTATCAACGACTGCAGGTTGTTCCCGCCTTAGCAGCGCTTGCATTCATACTCAGGGAACCGGAATCAACCCGCTCTACACACGGTTTGCTACCACTTTCACCTGGTACTTTTTAAACTCGTGAGGGAAGCGGCACAAGACAGCTTGAGTATGGCTGGGGGACACCTGACAGATATGCCTGTGTGAACCCGCCCCTTTAATCCGCTACTGAAACGCTCCTGAAATGTTTGGCTGCCGGGCCAAACTGTCAGTCTGAACTCGGCCTAAGATTGTCACCTAAGTACATTCCGAAAGGTTAGAAGATAGTCTCACACAACCCACATTCAGGGATATTTTGAGTGTAGCTAATTTATATAAACCCAATTACGTAAAACGCACATGACCACACCAAAACTTTCCAGCTGACCACTTCTGACAGTATAAGGTGAGTGCTTCCCTGAGCCTAAAAGAAATTCCCCATAGAAATATATGCATCAACATTGTGACCTATTAGATCACCTTGTTCAGAGATGTTCCTGGGTATCCATGTATTCAAGATATCTGTTTTCTCAGAGATGGAACTGAGAACATAGCTGAGAAAGTAAAACTCATATGTGTTTTGCAAATTTGAAAATTAAAGCAAGTTGTCAGGCCTGTAGGTTGTTCAACCAATACAACTAACAGGCAAGGTCTGTGACACTGTTCTTATATTTTCTCTTACTTATTTGAGCCATATCTGTTGGCATGATTTCTCAAATGGCAGTCCCCCTGCAAAAATACACTTTAATGGGGGCTTCTGATTAGCTGGGATGTGGAATGTGGAATCAGGGGATGTGTGGTATAGCCCTATCTCATCAGATCTTGATAGCTGAGCAGGGTTGGTACTGTTGGAATATACAAGGTCTATAGTTCAGCCTTATGAATAAGATCTGAAAATTACCCTACAGGGGGCCAGCTGAAGGACTGGTAGTTAGCATAGCTAAAGTAGGGACTGCCCACAATTTCAAATTATGCCTTTGCTGTCTCCTGGTTGGCTCTTATGGAGACTTCCTGCTCCTGCAGAGCTTCCTTCTTATTGTTGTTCCTCTCGCAGCAGTTAGGCTAGACAGTTAAGGCCCTTTCTGTTTCTATAACAGTTTGTTCTTTAATATACCTACTTATTTTTCTCTAAACAGTCAGTGCTCCACTTCCTTGCATTTCAGATCTGCCAGCAGGTACTTGGATGCAAGATCTCCAAGGAAGACTCTGCATAGGAAGGCAATTGCAAACAACCTCTGCTTCTCAGGCTGTGGTCAGACGTGCCATTTGGCGCAGAGGGGAAGCAATTTATTTATTTATTTATTTATTTATTTATTTATTTATTTTCATACTTATACCCCGCCCTCCCCAGTGGGCTCAGGGCGGCTCACAGAGGCAAGAACAACTTGCCATGATAAAACAATATATACAAAACAGTTTAAAACGTATACTACATATTAAAATATAATAACAGGTGCTCAAACTCCCATTCATAATCTAAAAGATGGCGGATTGAATGTCCAAAGTCCCACGAAGACGGCAGGAGGATTCTTCGATAGCAGATGTTTAATCAGG
>NW_015174864.1:701736-768735 GCF_001447785.1 Gekko japonicus | reverse complement strand
GAACATACGGGGAAAGGCGGTCCTTCAGGTAGGTTGGACCCTGGCCATGTAGGGCTTTATAGGTAACGACCAGCACTTTGAAGCGAATCCGGTACGCTATTGGCAACCAGTGCAGCGCTTTCAGCGCAGGCCGCACATGGTCCCTTCTAGAGAGACCCATTAACAGCCTGGCCGCAGCATTCTGCACCAGTTGCAGCCTCCGGATTTGCGACAAAGGCAGCCCCATGTAGAGAGCGTTGCAGTAGTCTAGCCTTGAGGTGACCGTCGCATGGATCACTGTGGCCAGGTCATCACGGTCAAGGTAGGGGACCAACTGCCGTGCACGCCTAAGATGGAAAAAGGCGGACTTGACAGTGGCTGCCACCTGGGCCTCCATCGTTAGGGTGGAGTCCAGAAGCACCCCCAAACTCCGAACCCCAGAAGCTGGCACCAAAGGTACCCCATCCAAGGTCGGGAGAGGGAGCCCTAACCCCTTCCCACTCCGACTCAGGCCCAGGACCTCCGTCTTCGTCGGGTTTAGTTTCAATCGGCTCAGCCGGAGCCAACCAGCCACAGCTTCTAAAGCCCGATGAAGGTCATCGAGACTCGAGTTCGACCGGCCACCCAGCATCAGATAGAGCTGGGTGTCATCAGCATACTGATGACACCCAAGCCCATAACTCCGGGCAATCTGGGCAAGGGGGCGGATATAGATATTAAATAGCATCGGGGACAACACTGCTCCCTGCGGCACCCCACACTCAAGGGGATACCTGCGGGAGCGCCGGTCCCCGAGAACCACCCTTTGTCCCCGACCTTGCAGGAAAGAGGCAAACCATTGAAGGGCAAGCCCCTGAATCCCCACATCGGCGAGGCGGTGGGTCAGCAACTGGTGGTTGACCGTGTCGAACGCAGCCGACAGATCTAACAGCACCAGTGCCGCCACACCACCTCGATCCAGATGCCTACGGAGATCCTATTTCCTCCAGTGGAAAGTGAAACAGAGTTGCGTGGTCACACTTCCCGTGGCACTGCAGGCTCAGCCCGTCACTACCTGATCAGACAGCACATTCAGGCAAGTGATGGGGTTTTTTTTTTTGCCTTTTCCACTAGATGCACATAAATGAGGATTTGAACCCCCATGGCGGTCCATGACTATGGATCACTTATGCGGTTATGTACATACCGCTAGGCAAGCAAAAAATTGCACTGAGTTGGGATGAACTGGGCAGCCCATCCCGGCGGCTTGAGTGTCCTTGTGCAATCAGACAGTGGAAAGTCCATCCATGGCCTGTCACAACCAGTTAGAACCAGACTCACCCCGGTGTCTTTTGACTCGGCTTCTGCGGCGGAGCAGCATGGGGTGCCGACGACCGCGGGACCTTTCCCAGATATGGTTGTCTGATCATCCACTTTAGAACAAGTCAGATCTAAAGGCATGTCTGACCACAGCCTCACTTGCATTGGAAGCTCTTTGCTGGGGATGCCGTAAGTTGGTTGCAATGATGTCACCACTCAGAGGGGATTTTCAGGCACATGCAGAACTGCCACCATTTGCCAGCTCTTATTGTAACACTGGCAGAAGTTCTGCATTGTGAGAAGAATTCTGACAGCTTGAATGATGAATTACAACAGGTGTGGAACATATATTTTTTTTAAAAAGGTATTGCTTTTACTGAACTTGCATAGAGTTTCAAGACCTTGCAGATTTGTAGTCAAAAATACTACGAGTAAGGTGCAGCCAGAAAGTGTCTTGTGACAATATTTCAAATTTAAGTCAATGTTTTTTTCTTATCTTCTAATGAATATTTAAACCTATTTCAAACTTCCCTTCTATGTAAATGTAAGCACGACTAATGGTTCTGCTTTCTTGTCAAGGTTCTCGATGGCCTTAGTTCCAAAAGGAGGGCTTGACAGAGATATTGTATAAAATACTCAAATACTCCTAAATGTAGGTGATCGTTGACAACAAACATGTTAGCGGTGTCACTTTCTGTCCAAATGAAATATTTATCCTCTCGCTTACCTCTCATCCCAGGCCCATGCTAAAACCCTGTGGTGTCTTTATAATTTCCTTGTTCTTATTTTGGAAGATGTCTCTTTAACCTCACTATCGGTCATTGCAGCCATCAAGTTCTTGGTACCATTACAGGTGAGCCTTGACTGGTCTTCTGGCTTCCTTCCTTCAGGGTGGGTTTAGCCCACTGCTGCTTCTGGCATCTATTCCTAATCACCACTTACCTTTCTGTTATGTAGTAGAGTTGCTCCTTTTATGACAGATCAGGGAACTCTTTTCAGGAGCCACTCCTGCTAAACACTGTGCTGCATACTTCTGAGTGTCCTCGGATTCTTCGTGACGTCTCTTTTACCAGCCAACTGGATAGGACTAGTGATGGTGTAAAATTTCTCAGTTTCTCAGTGCCATCTTAAGCAGAGTTACACCCCTCTAAGTCAGTTGAAAGGGTGTGACTCTGCTTCAGATGGCACTGTCTGAGTCTTAAGGCAACTGAAATCATCTAGTAGGAGAACAGTATTGCTTCTGGTGTGTCTGGTGCCATTATTCTTCAGATGGCATCAGAACGTCAGCTGACACTGATTTGGTAAATAAATGGAATTCCAAAGCCTAATTGTTCAACAGTCCCCTTCCTCTTTTTCCAATGCACAGAAGAAACAATGATTTATTTTTGCCCACTGACCTGGACATCAGGTCTTGGATGAAGCGGCCTTGCTTAAAGGCTTACACGTGTGTGTAAAGAGCCATCAAGTCACAACTGAATTATGGCTACCCCACAGGGTTTTCAAGGGAAGTGAGAAGTGGAGGTGGTTTGCCATTGCCTTCCTCTCAGTGGACTTCCCTCCAAGTCTTCCATGCCATGGTGGTGTCCCATCCAAGTACTGATTCTGCTTAGCATCTGAAATCTAATGAGATTGGGTTATGCTATATTATTCCACATTCCTTTAAAGGTATATATAACAATACAATTATTTCTGCTAAAGTGCAAGAAAACCTAAGGAATGGTATAGTCTCATTAGATCTCAGAAGCTAAGCAGGGTCAGTACTTGGAAGGGAGACCACCAAGGAAGACTCTGCAGCGGAAGGCACTGGCAAACCACCTCTGCTTCTCCCTTGCCTTGAAAACCCTTTGCTGGGGTCACTGATGCTGTAAGTCAGCTGTGACTTGACGGCACTTTACACACACACAAGTCCAGGAAAAATAAAATGTTTACCTAAATGTTCTTAGCCCATTGGCCTTTCAGTTGCCAGGTGTGCTAGCAATAAAGCAAAAACATATATAGAAAAATAGTGTCACTAATACTGAGTAATGCTATGAAGTCTTGGTATTTGTAAATCTGTCCAAGTAATAATACTATGTGTTTCTCTCTTCTTGTAGTGTTTATTCTTATTCTTTAAGGAAGTATATCTCCCCTTGCACTAAAAGAAAACCATGCATAGCAAAGCTCTCTCTCTCCCCCCTCCCACCAGCTTCATGCTTTCTCACTTTAAGGTCACAACTATAACATCTCTGGTTAGACTTATCAAGATTCAGTTTTGTAAGAGCGCCTTGATGATTTGGCCTTCGATATCCCCTGCTGAGTGCCAAGTCACTGATGTACTACCAATCAATTCCTACACAGCTATGGTTCAGGAAGCTACTTTGAAAAAAGAGATTTCTGTGAAAGGAGTGACTTCAAAGAGAGGAAAGGGAAAACCAAAGATGGGGAAATGTGCAAGATATTTAGGTGGTACTGAACAAATAACTGGAATGAACAGTGGTGAACTACAGACCAAGTAGTTTTCTGTGTAGAGATTTTTTTTTAAGTGGGGAAGAATTCAATCATGTGAGCCTCAAGTTTTGAAGTGATACAGACTAGACACCAGTTTGCCATTTCAGTGAGAACTTGATATATTTAATTTGGCTAAACTGGATCCATATTCATACATCATGCAAAACCACTGGGTTGGATCCAGCCAGTTTTTCTTTTGGTGAAAATAGGTGGACCCCCTAAGGGTGGATCCCTTTGACTACCCAAAGAGGCTATGTGGAGGAGCATGAGACCTACATGGACAAAAATCATATAGGATGGGGCTATAGTAAGCAGTTAGATTCAGTGAGATGAAGTAGAAAAGTTGTCTGGGTTCAAGCCATTGTAAAGACTAACCATAGTTAATACATATATTTATGTGTTAAATAAAAATAATTAATTAATACATTTTAACCAACATTTCCTTCCAGAAAACTGGGAACAGCTTCAGACCATAACTTCAGATGTTTTCTTAAAGTATCCTACCTAATCATAGTCAGTGGAGTGGCCCATGTTTCGATGTTCGTTCAGGGATCCCCAACACAGTGCCTACAGGCTCCATGGTACTGCAGATACCCTTCTTTGTCCTTGTTAACTGTTTTAAGAAAGTGGGCGGGGCCATCCGAGGGTTTTGCCAAGCAAGGCTTCTGATTGGCTGCTGGAGATTTGATTGGCTGTGCAGATTTAAAAACATTGCTTTGGTGGCAGTTGCCACTACAGTGCAAGGATGTGTGGTTGAAGGTATGCTGCAGCAGACATTGCATGGCTGGCTCTGCCTGCTGCAGCAGCCGTTTTGTGGCAGCCATTTTGTGGCTGCACCCACCATGCTGTGTCAGAATTCCAAAGGTACCTGCAGGCTTAAAAAGTTTGGGAACCCCTGCCTTAGATAGCTTAATTAAACTTTGGTTTCCTGTGACATCTGAACTGAACTGCTGCTAGCCTGACATAATCCTTAGGATTGTTGAGAAAATATGAACGGCTGAGGACTTCCAATGAGCTGCTTCAAGTTCTTTGGGTGAATGGGATACTAGGGAAAGGAGATTTCAGAACTGCACTGGCATTACTGAAAAGAATAAGGAAAAAAAGTAAGTTGCTATTTTTTGCTGTCAGATCCCAGCTGACTTAAGGTGGCCCTGTAGGATTTTCAAGGCAAGAGACTTCAGAGGTAGTTTGCCATTGCCTGCCTCTGCATCACAACCCTGGTATTCCTTGGAGGTCTCCCATCCAAATACTAGCCATGGCCAACTTTGCTTAGCTTCTGAGATCTGATGAAATCAGCTTGGGAAATCCATGTAAAGGAAGTATAACCTCTATTAATTATCTTTTAACTTGTACTTACAATGAATTTATAGTCATGAATGGCTTTATTAATTGTATGTAATTAATATCAGTCTAGGCCTGCAAGTATGGACAAGTATGTTCGGTAGAAACCCTGTCATGTTCATATCCTTTTCAGAAACATGTTGGATGCAACATAAAGCCATTCTTGGGCACTTTAAGGCAAATGGAGGTTGAGTTCAAGGCAGCCCCTCATCGTGAATTTACATCTGAGAATTCTATAGTTGACCCTCGTTTTTGTAAACCTGGGAGAGTCAACATGATGTTTAAAGGAATGTCTCCCACTTTACATAAGCCCTTGACTTAAGAATATCTTTTATCTGTAGGTGCAGCTTGAATCTGCTGACCTTCAAGGCATGCGCCAAGGGCCATTTAATGTCTCATTTATTCCCTCTCTTTGTTTATGAGGAGGAGGGGAAAGGGAAGAATGAGAGATGCTGGGAGGATGATACCGAGGTGTGCTCATACATCTTGTTCAGGGAGGAGGAAGGAAGTGTCACCCCATAGAAACTTGATCCCAGGAGACCTATGTGGAGTTTCTGGATCATTCACACCTGAGCTTTGGACTCTGGACAAATGTGTACCTCTTTACTTTTTGTCACCATTACTCATTGGCAGACTTCTCTGACTCAAAACAAAGGCAAAAATACAACAGTAAATCTCTCTGTGTGTGCATATAGATGTGAAATGATTCGTTAATTTTTATGCATTTCTATGTTCTTGCACTCAGTTGTCCAGAGAATGTGCACATTGTGATTTTAAGATTTGTATACATGTATGTTTTCTTTAAGGTATGTAATTTTTTTAAAAAAAATAAGCAACAGGAATAAGAGTAAACAGAGGCTACAGACTAAAACATGAAATTGTTACAACGAACATGAAATTGAGCAAACTTCAGAGGACGGCGGAAGACAGGAAGGCCTGGCGTGATCTGGTCCATGGGGTCGCTAAGAGTCGGACTCGACTGTGCGACTGAACAACAGCAACAACAACAAACTAAAAGCTCTATTATATTGATCTTCATCACTGTTGATGAAGGCAGGGAGGCAGTTGAAGACAGTGTTATTTTGTACTGCATTTGACTGAGTTGTTTTTTTATTTATTGGCAGTCCTGATTGGACTTTTTGAATTGTGACCTTTTATGTGTTTATATAATTGTTGTTTTACTCAAATTGTTTTTAGTGTGTTTTTATAGTCATTTTATTTATATTGTAAGTCACCTTTGAATTCTGCAAAGGAAAAAGGTGGCTAATAAATGTTTTAAATAAATATATAAATGTATATTAATACAGCAATTATATTTTAACAAATTCAATAAACAGTCATCTATTTTTTCCAGAATTTCCCATTTTCTGTTTAATGGCTTTGCAGCTTACTAGCTCAATTAGCTAACCAGTTTGCACGATGGTATCATATATTGTTTAATTATTCTTTGATTTAGCTTTTAAAAATTTACCTTTTATCCCAGTTCAGCAACTTTTTCTACACTGTACATTTTAGCCAAACAGATTTTTCTCCCCACTAGCCTCCCCACCCAGGCCTTGCCAAAACTTTTAAGCTCCGTCTCCATGGTTTCATTCCCTGGTCCAACATTAGCTTCAACCCAAACCTCTAACCAGATACCAGAATGTCTGCTGTCAAGAGTAATCCTGTTTCTTAATGTTTTGCCTTTAGAGACAGACGGTAGCCTATGACTTCCTAGACGGAGAGAAACAAATCAGTGTTTAGGTGTGTAGCAATCTGAGCGATCATGCACAAACACATATTCACGCAGGTGGAGGTGTGAAGACATCAATGAAAATGTCGATGAATTATGGGCAACTACTGGTGTGTAACCAACTGTGAACCATCGCCTTAATTCAGCTCCCAAATAACTCCTGTGCAATCAACAAATCACCCTGGGTTGCTCATGTAGGCAGCCAAGTCCCTGCAACTGGCCTGTGCGGGCTTTCGGCTACGTAGGACTTGGCTGCTTTGAGGAAGTGAGCAAGATGCATCGTGACAGGCTTGAAAGCCCGATGAGAAGGATTTCCAATCGGGATCTCCTGAAGATTTAAAACTGAAAAATAAGTGCAAGTTGCAATTTAATATTGATAAGGGTGCTGGGGTGGAGGAAAGCAAAGGCATCGCTGAAGCTCCAGACTGCCCTTTGTTTGAGCCTCTGGGGCTGCTTTAACTTTGATTTTGAGGGCAGAAAAGAAGCACAGGTTGCTACACTAGAGTCTATCTGGACAGGTGTATATACTCAAAGCTGTGTGTCTTCCATAATTATGCAGAAGCACAGAAGAGAACAGAACATTGGCAAGACATTTAACATCCTGAGAATCGGAGCTTCTCCATTTTTAACAAATCAAGTTACTAGTCTTTATGGCTGCAACCATATACTTGAAGGTGTGTCTGCTCAAAAGGAAGGATTGCCTGTCTGTTCAAACCACAATCAGTCTGCAAAGTGGCAAGCGGTGTCATCAAACACTTGAAATAAGTGAGGCCTTATCAAATATTCAAAACTGGACAGTAAATGCCCTGTGCATGGGTATTCTTACACTGCTTCCCCCATCTCTGTGCCATCCTCATATAAAGGGGTGGTGTGGGGCATCCCTACTTTAACATTATAAAGAGTATGTAGGAAACAGGCCTTGGAGCTCCACACTGCCCTGTAACAACACTCGAAAATCAGGGAGGGTGACAGATGCTGCCTCGTATGGGGGGGAGGGGGAGTAGCACAATTCTGCAGTGCCTTCTATATATAGTTGAGTAAAAGCAGGGCTATTTTTGGGCAGGAACGCACAGGAACGGAGTTCCGGCTGGCTCCTAAATTGGCCATACCCAACAGGAACTCATTAGCATAATAGGCCGCACCCAACAGCAGGAACTCATTAGGATTGGCTACATTAGGGGTGTGTGGCCTAACATGCAAAGGAGTTCCTGCTACAAAAAAAGCCCTGGGTTTTGACAACAAACAAGGTAAACAGAATAAGAAGCAAAAGGTGGGTGTGGCTGGATGACCACACTTCTAGTAACATGGGGGTGTGGCCTAATATGCTAATGAGCTGTGCTGTCGTGGGTGTGGCCTAATATGCTAATGAGTTCCTGCTGTTGGGTATGGCCTATTATGCTAATGAGTTCCTGCTGGGCTTTTTCTACAAAAAGAGCCCTGAAAAAGAGATGTTTAGTTGTGTACATAGATCTGTTTTGAATTATATGTAGTAATGTTGTCTGTGTGTGTGAAGTGCTATCAAATCACAACCGACTTATGGTGACCCTGTAGGTTTTTTGAAGAAAGAGACGTTCAGATATGGTTTGCCATTGCCTGCCTCCAGGTCATGACCTTGGACTTCCTTGGTGGTCTCGCATCCAAATACTAACCAGGGCCCAACCCTGCTTAGCTTCTGCGATCTGACAAGATCAGGCTAGCCTGGGCATCTAGGACGGGGTTAATAGCTCCTTATTTTGTGTTATCGTGTATGAAATAAAAGATAAATTTAAACCAATGACTCCAGTGGTCTGCTCTGCTGTGGTAGACAGCATATCAGCTTCAGAGAGAGGTGATACAGGTTTAAATCCTGCCCAGCTATGAAACTCAGTGGGAGGTAATTCAAATATTACCTAGCCAAGCTCATGGGATTTTACAAGAAAAAAAATAAATGGTGAATTGTACAATGCCCACCCTGCCATTTGTCCTGGCAGGACATGTGACCTATCTGGTGGGAGTGTCTGCCACTTAAAGAAACTTGCATGTGGATACTTGCTGATATTCAGATTAATGCAAATGTTACCTAACCTGAGCCAATGGGATGAGTTTCCAACCCATATACATTTTCTCAATAAATAAATTGTGTCTAGATGAGCTCTTACACAATCTGCATATACATGTTAGACTGCTGTGGTGTGGACCTTGGCCAGAGGAAAATTTCTCTACATAACAGCCATACCACCTCAGAACCGATCATTGGTGTGCACCAAAAATTAATTACAGGATCCTAATGAATAATCTCACCCACCTTCTCTGCTTCCAAAGTGCCTACCTATTTTTTGTCATCTTTATGAAAAATCATTGTTTTTTTTTCCCTCTTCCCTTTGGATGAGAATAAAAGAGAAATGTTAGCGAAATAAAAAGGAAAATAATCATATAATGTACAGGGAGGGGGAGCTGGGAAAGGGAAAGGAGGGGAACCATAATGACAGGAGCCCCACGCTGGTAAAATTGCTGCCTCTAACTATGATGCATTGCTGATCCTTTGTCCTGCGAGTCATCCTGAAAATAGAAACTTTATGTTTAATTGATGGATCTGTAATGATTTCTGGCTGAGGGTAGAGTCTCTCTTTGAAGCTGATTGATCATCGCGACGCGCTTAAGATTTCATACCACAACAAACCTTTTTGTACTAATAAACAGTGGGACAATAATGCTCTAGGGCACGGTGGTTCCCTTCCCATTAAAGTGAGGATTTGCAACTTAAGTATGTTCAGGACGTAGTTTATGTGCTCCCAAGAAGCAGGCATAATGAACTATTTCTTTTAATGGCAGATTATCCCTGTTTCTATTTCCTGGAGTGAAGACCTCGCAAATTGATGTATCTGTCCTCTGAGGTTTTCAGAGAGGCATTATGGCATTTTAAAATATTAATATGAGAGTACATTTAGCTGAAAGCAGTGAGGCTGCTAGTCTCTGGTGGCTGGCGTACGGGTCACTAGAGACTGCCTGTCTCTCAAGGCAAATGATTTACTCTAAGTGTATCATTAAGAACTACTTTTTTGGAATTTATGAGCAAGCTTGTGAGCAAAGTTCTACCTTTTTCCATAAAATTTTTAGCATTCTTATGCCATTTCTTTCTCTCCCCCCCCCCCTTGCTGTCCTTTTAAAAAGGAAAAAGCAAAGGAAAAAAAATCTGGTCAGTGTCACAGATAACCTGATTCTGCCACCTCTGCACCACTGTCTCACTCCATGCGCACAGCACAGCTGAAGCCAAGGCTGAATGTCACATCCTTTTTAGAACTTTAGCAAGCTGATTTTCTTTTCTTTTCTTTTTTTGTCCCTGGGAGAAATGAAATGGCTTGCAATTATCCCTCCAATGACATCTTTTAAAAAGAAAGAAAGAAAGAGGAAGAAGAGAGAGAGAGACAGAAATTCAGTAAATGAGGGCCAGGTGAGAAACGAAGGGGGGGGGGGGACCCAACAACAACATACATATGTTATGCAGCCGCTTCCTTTCCTGGAAAACTCAATAATCAGTCCAGGCACACATTTGTTTAATGGTTCCCTTTTCCTGACAGATGACATGATGAATTAGCCTCTGACCTTTCAGATTTCACACCTGAGTTTTACCAGGTCAACTAAATATTAATCAGAAAGGCATTAGACATTTCTGCCTTGCGATCAACACATCTGAGTTAGCCAAATCAGCAGAAGGATGTCGTCTGTTCTTCTGCATGTATGCACATGTGAAGTATTAGCCCTTTTAAGATGTTGCAGTCACCTGCGTGTGGAGAGAGTCAGAAGCAAAATCGGAAGCAAAAATATCCCTGGAGGAAGTCAAGCTGAGGGCCCCCTGCCATTCTACCAGCCCACACTGCAGGTCCGTGCACATCATTGGGGCTGACAATGGGCATTCACTCAAACACTGCATCATCTTCCAAACTGGAAGCAGTGCAGGAGGAGAGTTGGTGAGCTGACACCAAATGCCATTGCCGATGAGGGGGTCTGGGCCAAGTGGCCCCTGAGGCTCTGGTATAGTTGCTGGGGCTTGACTCTGCTGGGGCTTGACTCTACTTTCTCCTGCCCACCAGTTAACTGTAAGTTAAATGGCCAGTCCACCCCCAGGGAGAATGGGCTACTCATGATCCTCCCAATAAATGTGATTGCCATCTTGTCTGAAAGGAGCAACACCCATATTTTCAGCCATGCTACACGTGTACTAGAATGTCTGTGTTTTTACCAGCAACAAGGAAAGCCACTGTAATAAGATGCTAAATTAATCTAATAGTTTAATAAACATATGTGTGATTAATTTTTATATGCCTAAATAGTGAATGATATACAATTATAAATCACAAGAAACATATAATTCCACTGAGGTCTGTGAACTTAAATTCAGAGCAGGTAAGTAGAATTTAGTAAGTTTATAAAACCATCAACATCAAAGCTGAAACTGCATGTGTTGCTCCTTTCAGACGAAACAGAGATCGTGTGTATTGGGAGGGTTGTGTGCCGCACATTCTCCCTGTAGGCATGGTAAAATGCAACAAATGGCAAGGGCCATTCATACCTCAACATGCTCCTCCCTTCTTGGGCAGTACAAAGATCTAGTAGCAGCCCTTAACATGGTTTGGTTTCCTTCTGCATGAGAGGCTATTGGAAACTTAGGGTGATTTCTCACTAGAGCTGCCTTGCAGGGCAGCCGCCATTTGCCCCGACACAAACATGTCAATTTCACACCCGAGGCTGCGGGGCTGCATTTGACCCGCGGCTTCGCATGATTTCCTCCGCAGTTTCGTGGTCCTTAAAAACCAGGATCACGAAACTGCGGAGGAAATCAGGCGAAGCTGTGAGTCAAAATGCAGCCCCGCAGCTTCGGGTGTGAAATTGACATGTTTGTGTCGGGGCAAACGGCGGCTGCCCTGCGAGGCAGCTCTAGTGAGAAATCTCCCTTATAGTATTGGCTCCTTCTTCACGTCAGCTGTGAAAATCAAAGCAGCATTATTTCTAACCTGTGAATTGTTTAGTTAGTTAATTTAAAACATTTTGATGTTGCCTTCCCACGTGATCAGGGTCCCCATGGTGGCACACATCGAACATTAAACCGTTTGAGCAATTAAAAACAATATTAAAATGATACAATAATTCAAATAAAAACACATAAACTACACTAGAACCAGGGAGGAGGGCCAGCACAAATTATTGGGGGTAAGCCAAACGAAACAGAAAAGTCTTCATCTGCTGGCAGAGGACACCGATAGAAGGAAATAGATGGGTCTCCCTGGGTACGGAGTGCCAAAGTTTTAATGCCATGACCAAGAAAGCCGCTTCTTGGATCGCCACCCATCTAGTCTCAGATGGCAGGGGCAACTGAAGTTGACTGGAGTAAACAGGTAAGTTCCTATGGGAGAAGATGGTCCTTGAGGTATGTTGGTGTGAGCAGTGCCCAGACAAGCATACAAAATTTGGGACTGCAATAAAACAAACTAAAACACATAATACAATGATAAAACAGTACAGGTATAAGTAACCAGCAACCCCAGAATAACCTTCTAAACACGTGGCCAAATGTAATTGTCAGCCTGCCAAAAAGGCTTCTCACTAGTTTGTTTAGGTCTATAAGAGATCAATGATCATCAGTATCACTGCCACGCATGCAGGCTTGGTGGGTCTAATGCCATCTGGCCTGGATTTTTGAGACTGGGACTTCAGATATGGAGTGCATTCAGAGGAGAGCGACAAGGATGATTGGGGGCCTGGAGACCAAACCCTATGAGGAAAGGCTGAAATACTTGGGAATGTTTAGTCTGAAGAGGAGGTTGAGCGGGGACACGATTGCTCTCTTCAAATATTTGAAGAGCTGTCACTTAGAGGAGGGCAGGGAGCTGTTCCTGTTGGCAGCAGAGGATAGGACTCACAATAATGGGTTGAAATTAAGGGTGGGAAGGTACCAGCTGGATGTTAGGAAAAACTTTTTTTACAGTAAGAGTTGTGCAACAGTGAAATCAGCTGCCTTTGGAGGTGGTGAGCTCCCCCTCACTGGCAGTTTTTAAGCAGCATCTGGACAAACACTTGTCAGGGATGCTCTAGGCTGATCCTGCATTGAGCAGAGGGTTGATGGCCTATATGGCCCCTTCCAACTCTGTGATTCTATGATGTGATTCTATATTTTGTTTGGCCTTCAAAAGTCTGCATGTGGGGGAGACACTAGCCCTGTTTTGTAGCACATACAGTCCATGTACAGCATGTACAAGTTTTTTCTTTGTATGTGGGTTGAGGAATTCTCATGTTACATTGAATGCATGTATAGCTAAGCTTGTGCTTCAAACAATACATTTATACAGGTACTTGTTCCCAGTTTCATTTGTAAAATGAAGACAAGACATGTTGGCTCTTTCTTACAAACAGATGGCTCTTTCTTGCAAACAGATGTATGCGTATGAATACAGTTCATGTGTTCACTCTAGCTTGTGCAGAGGGCTAATATGGCTTCAGGGCAACAGTGCTGGGGAATGGAAGGTTAACCCTTCTTTCCTGTTCTGCTTCCATATGAAATGAGGCCTTGAGGTTCTTTCAGAACTTCTCACAGAAATAGGAAAAGAAATCTGATCTGAACTTCCAGTCTTCAAGTGAAAATGAGTAGCTATCATTGTCTACGTACACAGAGCAACATAACTCTGTTTCTATGGCACAGCCCTTTCCACTAGGAAACAGAGTGAAAACCAGCTGAGTCATATACTGCCTGAGTGCCACTCACCCAGTTAGAGACCCTAGGACTGAGCTATGGGTCCCAGTGACCCTAGAAGACTCTAATTGGCAAGAAGGGCTTGCCTTTTGTCCTTACAGATTGATCCCATGAAGTATTCTCACAGACCCATAGGACCCGGGATCTCAGACTGAGAATTGCTGCTTTGAGGTATTATTATTTGTTTAAGAGAAGTGTGCATAGCATTGCAGCCTTAAACATCTTGGATCTCTCCTGAGAGCACATAATAATATTGAATCAGAGGGTCTCTGCTCAAACCATTAAGAAATGAGTTCAAAACTCAAGATAAATATATCCAGTCACAATAGAGTTGTCAAGTCTTACCTGGCTGCCAGTGTGGTGCTCCAAGGTCTATCCCAAACAATGATGTCACCCAGAAGTGATGTCATTACGTTGCCATTGGGGGTGATGCTCTAGTTTCTGGGCAAAACTCTATTGTTTGAGCCCAATTCTACCATAGATTTTTGCTCACAAACTAGAGCATCACCTTCCAATGTTGGCGACGTGATGATGTCACTTCTGGGTGACATCATTACGTTGTGTTCAGGGCATTTATGGGCTGGGTTTCCCTCTGCCAGCCAGCTGGCCAATGGCAGAAGAGGGCCCACAAAAGTGGGGGGACCCTCAGCCGGACCAGGCAACCCTAGGACACAACCTCAGCCATTTAGGTGAAATCCCAAGGAGAGTTGTCACAGACCCTTTGCAGGTTGTACCACTGCTCTGCCCCCACCCCCACATTTGCAGGACCTGAATATGATTTTTAATTGGCAGTCTCAGTCAAAACCTGTACTGAAATTCAGCATATGGAAGACCTGCAATGAATGGAAATAATACATGGGCTGTGGTCACACACACTAAATAATCCACTTTCAGTCCACTTTCAGTGCACTTTCCAACTGGATTCTTACTGTGTGAACTGGCAAAATCCAGTTGGAAAGTGGATTGAAAGTGGATTATTTAGCGTGTGAGAGACCGCAGCCTCGGAGTATTTAATAATGAGCTTTCAAAGTCCCCCTTGTCATTTTATACCTTGAAAATCTTCTCTGAGGTGCTACTGCACTCAGATCTAACTGTTCTAATTGCAGGCCAACATGGCTACCCTCTGAAACTAGAAAGAAGAGAATCCAATTGGGCAGAAAGTTTTGCCTGGACTGCAAAGTTTTTGTGAGCATACTGTAAACAGACTGCTATTAGTCTTGTTATTAATCTGCCTTTCCCAGATGTTAGAACCTGGGCTGTGTAAAAAGAAAGTAATTACAAACCAGTCACTTTTATTTCACTAAACCACATTATCCCCAATCCTCACAGTTTTCCAGTATAAAATCTCTGACTTGAAATATGTAGATTAGGAACAAAGGACATGGATCTTCCCAGTATGTGTTGACCCTACAAATCTGAGATTAGCTCTGATTATGCTTCAACCTTGGCACTCCCTCTTATACAGCAATCCTTGATCTTGGGACTAATGCCAAAAAGGTACTCATTTTGATTTTAAAAAAAAGATTCAGCGGAGCCAACTAGTGCCACAAAAGTGGAAATATCCACACACACAAATAAGCCTCCCAAGGGAAAAGCTCTTACACAACCTTTTAAATTTTGTGCACTGATTTCAAGCTGTCAGTATGCAATAAAATATGCTGTAAATGAACATTACACACAATATAAATGTAATTGGGGGGAGCTGATGTAGCCTCAGGCACTTGAAATACAGGCTTTTGTCAGAAGGTTGCCAATTCTGGGTTAGGAAACTCCTGGAGATTTGAGGGTGGAGCCCGGGGAGAGGTGCTGGGTAGGGGAGACTTCAGCAACTCAGTGGCCGTAGGGTCCACCCTCCAAAGCAGCCATTTACTCCATGGGAACTGATCTCTGTAGACTGAAAATCAGTTGTAATTCCAGAAGACCTCTAGGCCTCCAGGCAGATGTGCAAGAATGCTTTATCTCTACTGAAATGAGAATTCACATACAAGTGATATTATGGAGATTTCTGGTCCGTCTAAGGCTGATTTGAAACATTGTCTGTTTTAACGTCATGGCAAAACTGGAAGCAATTCATGAAAAGAGGTTTGCACAACTCGAAAATAGCAGTTTGAGAAGAGCTATTTTTGAAAAAGATATTTTGAAACAAAGGGTGATTTCTCACGAGAGCTGCCTCGCAGCACAGCGCCGTTTGCCTCAACACAAACGTGTCAATTTCACACCCGAAGCTCCGGGGCTGCATTTGACTCGGGGCTTCACCCGATTTCCTCCGCAGTTTCATGATCCTCAAAAACCAGGATCACGAAACTGCGGAGGAAATCGGGCGAAGCCCCGAGTCAAAATGCAGCCTCGGAGCTTCGGGTGTGAAATTGACACGTTTGTGTCAAGGCAAATGGCGCTGTGCTGCGAGGCAGCTCTCGTGAGAAATCACCCAATCCATTGAATCGCATTTGGGAGTTCCCTTTAAGAGCAAGTTGGAAATGTATACAGAATACAGAGTTACCTATTTTGAGTTGAATTATAGCATTATGCTGGAAAAGAATGTGTATTATATGTGGCGGTAACAAAATTGAATGTCCAAACACACTGTAGTTGTATATGAAGTTTAGTTGCTGCACATTACATTGATGGTTTATAGCATCTTATATTGCATACAGCAGATTTTACATGGTGTGGTTGTTGTTTATGTTTAGGCTCACCTGGAGGATGGCAACCCTGGCAGAGGTTGGCAATCTTATACCTACTATGGGATGCCATCCAGTTTAGCTCCATTTCACTTACTGTCAGCTACGCTGCCATATTGTTTATGGACTGAGGGGGCACCAGCCTGACCTCCATACGACTGGGTGCCACATTCCGTTCTCTGCACCGCTTCTCCTGTTATCTGTAACCTTGCACCACTGTCTAGTTGTAGTGTCTTCATATTAATCAACCAGGTGACTGGTTTTGTTTCCCAACTCAGCTGCATCTGTTATTCCTTCCCGCCCGCGGGAATCAGGCCGATTGGCCCACAAGTGGGGGGGGGGTAGTTTGAACTCTGTATATCACAGTAAGCTTTCCCTTTTGACTCATTCCTAACAGTGCTTCCTGATCAATAGTACTGACAATAAAGTATATGCTTCTTGGAAGACTGTGCTCCACTTGTTTGACTGTTGAACCTGACACTTACTAGTGCACCCTCAAAAATCACTTCCCAGATTTGAAAATGTAAACATCTCTTACTTTTTAA
This sequence comes from Gekko japonicus, assembly GCF_001447785.1. Classification (NCBI taxonomy): domain Eukaryota; kingdom Metazoa; phylum Chordata; class Lepidosauria; order Squamata; family Gekkonidae; genus Gekko; species Gekko japonicus. The sequence goes on along the minus strand of NW_015174864.1, from coordinate 751,947 downwards.
GCTGTTCCCAGCCTTACAGATAGATCTGGGGACATGATTGGTTGTTGGTATTGTTCAGTCGCACAGTCAAGTCCAACTCTTCGCAACCCCATGGACCACACCATGCCAAGCCCTCCTGCCCTCTGCTGTCCTCTGGCGCCCTATTTTATGTTCACTGCATTGATAACACCGTCCAACCATCTCATCCTTTGCCGCCCCCTTCTTCTTTTACCTTTAATCATTCCCAGCATGAGGGACTTCTCCAGTGAGTGTTCCCTTCTCATTTAATGGCCAAAGTATTTGAGCTTCAGTTTCTGGCCTTCTAGAGAACAGTCATGGTTGATTTCCTTTAGGATCAACTGATTTGATCTCCTTGCAGTCCAAGGGAATCTCAAGACCTGCCTTGATGCAGCGAGGGGGCTTGCGTGGTTTTATGTATTAAGTCTAGCCTTTCCTCTAGCTGTACCTAGAACGAGCTGAGCTTACTTCTCTAGAACAATAGCTTGCCTGGATTCAGGAACTAACCTATAGATAAGCAGTGTAATGTAAATAGCCTATCACTGGGAGTGGGTGTGTGTTGGGTGTGGTGTTTTGCATGCTTATATTAACATGTGGTTCGATGAGGCTGCACTGTGGGCTATGCCATGGAGGGTCACCCAGGAAAGACAGGCCACAGCAGAGAACTCAGACAAAATATGATCCACTGGAGAGGGAAATAGAAACCCACTCCGGTATCTTTGCTAAGAAAACCTCATAGACAGTAACATGATTGATAGATTCCATTTGTATTAGTTATTTTTAATGATTTGGAAATTCACAAGTCTGAGGTAGATTCCCTAAAAATTACTTACTTTTAGAAGCCAGAAAACACTGAGGGAGCTCTCACCTGCTTTTGATAGGCCTTAGGGCTGCTAGACTTCAGGTGGGGATTGGACATTTCTGAGAGTTCCAACTGACCTCCAAAATACAGGAGATCAGTTCCCCTGAAGAAAATGGCTGCTTTGAATTGCGTCCTCTATGGAATTATACTCTGCTGAGGTCCCTTCCCTTCCCAAACTCCTTCCTTCATAGGCTGCACCACCAAATATCCAGGAATTTCCCAACCTGGAGTTGGCAACCCTAGAAATTCAGAAGAAGCCCCTCAAAGCAATAGAGAAATTCAGCATTCCCTCTTGCTTCCCTTATCTGCCAATCACTGTAGTGATTTCCCTCATTTGCTAGAGAATGTGCCTCTTTTCGCTGCATAACTTCAGCAGAAAACATTCTGCATATTATCTACTCTAGCTCTGGATCTAGAAAACTTAAACACTCTAAGAGAAGAAAAAGAAAAGTGGCCAGATAATGAGCCAAACTGAGTTGGCATATTCAGGTTCTCTGAAAAACCTGGGCATGGCAAGTGGCAATCTTGTTTACGCATCTGAGGCTCTACAGAGTAGGCCAAGATTACACTTTCTTTTGTTGTAGTCTGCAGAAAAACTCCTGCTGGTTATTTCCACATGGCTTCTCTCCTCCTCTGGTTGTTCTGTGAATTATTTGTAAAGCTACAGTAGTCTCAGCCAAACCTACCTCAGAAGCTTGTTGTGAAGTTTAAACTGGGGAGGGTTAACTTTTTCCTCTAATACTAATCAGCTCAATAACATTTTCTCCTCAGCTGTTATTAATCCTGGTGGGGAGAAAATGACAGGGACCCCTATTGCATGTGTCGGTGTTTTGGGCCCAGAACAGCTCAGAGAAGGTGGCAGTTTCTGTCAGGGAAAATGGTGCCAGAGAACCCTGATAAATTAAGTCTCATACTTCAATGTTAAAATAAAAGTTGTGAAAACCACTCATGGATCTCCTATTGACCCCAACATTGAAACACCAAACAAACTATCTTAAAGGAATTCATCTTGAAACTATCTTTAAAAAATGGGAGAACATAAAAGGAACATTTTCCCCCTCTTGAATTCTAAAACACAGTGTTGAAATTTCCCCCCCTTATTATCTGAGTTGTAAGAACTTTTAAACAGTAGAGAGTTTGTTGGGTCTTTCAGTGTTATTGAAACACTTGTCTTAACATTTCGAGAAGTATTTTGTTCTCATGGTGACCTTTCAAAGTGTTTAAATGTGCATTGAGTATTGTTAGGCTACAAGGGAGAGTGCAGATGTTCACTGAGTCTTCGCCTACAACAAGCCATATGTTTGCCCCCTTCCTTTCCCTTCCCCTCAGATCAATGTTGACCTGTGCATCAATGTTTCTGACTGAGAATGATATTGCTGAAGTACCCCCATTTGGTGCCTCTGTCTCCAAAAGTAGATGATGCTCTCCATTAAATGTAAAGCGGGTTCTAGAGTATCCCTTCATTTTATAGCCTCTTCTATTTCACTTGTGTACTTCACTTAATTTTGATCCAACAAAGTGCAGGTAATGGAACTGACTCTCCAAAAGCCATTTACAAACTCAAAATGCCCTCAGAAAATCTGAGGTATTTGAAAATATTGCAGGGCGCCCTGTCCTCTTCTGATGCATGTCAGTCACATAAGAATACAAATATGTTGGGTTCACTACTTGTATTGTAAGGAACTAAGGCCCCTGCCACACGGCAGGGGAAAAGACTCTTAAGGCGCGGCTTTTAAAAGCCGCGCCAACGTTGAGGCGCCGCGGCGGGATCCCACGGATCCCCTGGCCGCGGCGCCTTTTCTCCCCGGCGCGATCAAACGCCGGGGAGAAAACACGGCCCGAACGGGAGCCGGCCGAACTGCGCATGTCCGAGCATGCACAGTTCGGCTCCGGGCCGGGGTTGAGCCGGCGCAAGGAAGCGCCGGCGATCAAACGCCCGGCTTGAAGCCGCCTACAAGTTGAACCACCCAAGGTAGGTGGTTCAATTTGCGCCAGATTAGGGCGGGGAAGGGCCAGTTTGGGCACGGAAGCAGGACGCTTCCCAGATGTTGTGGTATGATTGCGCCGGTTTGATCCAGCCCCGAACTGGCCTGCAACTGGCCCAAATCCCCTCGTGTGGACGGGACCTAAGTATCCCAGACAGGGCATATCTACCCAAACAGGTTTAAACTGGTTTCAGCCCATCAATTACACTTGTACCCCATGCTTACTCTGAGGGTTCCTGAGGTAAACATGGTTGTACGATCCTCCATTTTACACATCCAACAGTTCTGTAAGTAGATCAGTGCTTGTCAACCCACAGATTGTGAACCTAACATGGCACTTCCTCACTTTCTGGGTCACAAGCTGCTATAAGGCCTCTGTCTTTGTTACTTTTGCTAGTGTGCATGCATGAAAGAGAGAAATTTATTTTATTTATTTTATTTATTTAAGCATTTTTACCCCGCCCTCCCCGCAAGTGGGCTCAATGGTGTGACAACTCCACTCTCTCTTTTCACACACACTGAGAGTAGCAGCAGGACAGGTAGACACAACCACTCAGCAATGGAGAGGGCTCCTCCATGGCCCTGATCCCTGTTTTGTTTCTCATTATGTACACCTGGTATTTGGTTTGTGTTTTCTGGCCACAGGAGTCTTAGTCTGTTCCCTGTGGACACTGCTAAGGTCATAACTCTGGCTCCCTTTATTCTACCATATGACTCTGATGTCATGCTTGTAACTCATGGTTTCTATCCTGCCACCCAAGGGTTGAAAGTGGGACCTGGATCTGGAAAGGTTGACAGCCACTCGGTTCAGCTGAGAGAGCATGATTGGCCCAGTAACACCTAGTGAGTGCCATAGCTGAGTAAGAATGTGACATTCTATACCCACACCATCCTGGCTCACAGCTTATCATTCTCTTTCTCTACTGGATTATGGGAACTCTAGTTCTCAAAAAGGATAAGAATCTCCAAAAAAAGATACTCAACATCCTCACCAAACTATCCTTATGGGATTCTTTGGGGAAGTGATTAAACTTAAACTACCCTTAGTGGCCATCTCTAGGCAATGACAACAGTATTGCCAGCTTCTAAGCCTTGGTTTCTGTTAATAAAAAGTGCGGTGATGGGGCAGGGCCCTTTCCAGGGCTGTTTTGGCCTTTGAGGGAGGACTCATTGGGGCCATGCCTGACAGTAACTGAAGGCAACTTGTATGACTCACCCAGGCATGGGTGCTTGCTGTTGTTCAACATCAGCCATCCCACAAAACCCAGTGTAGTGTAGTGGCTAAAGTTTCAGACTAGGATCAGAGAGAGACAGGTTCAAATCCCCACTCTGCTGTAGAAGCTCACTGGGTGACCTTGGACTGGTCACACACTCTCATCGTAACCTACTTCACATAGCTGTTGTGAGGATAAAATGGAGGAAAGGACACTGATGTAAACAGCTTTGGTTCCCTATTGGGGATAAAGGTGGGGTATAAATGAAGTAAATAAAATATATAGTTGAAGATGGAGGGGCAGATGAAAGGTGGGTGGGTAGAACAGATGGAACAACACTGATAAAGTTGAGTATATGGGGGCTACCAGGAACATAGAAATAGTGTGGGGTGGGAGCTATAGGGGAGAGTAAACTGGTCCCCGCAAGTCCTTACACATTCCACACTATGCAACTGGGCCTTGCTCAGCCAGCTGTATGCCACTCAGCTAAGCTCTAGACGGGGGCAAATACAGGGGAGGTTGGCTGGTAGATGGGAAGAAAGGGGGAGGCAGGAAAAGTGGAGAGGATATGGGGGTTTTCAGGGAAGGAAATGAGGAAATAGCAGGGAAGAGGAAAATAAGATGCCCCCCACAAATCCTTGCTGCTTCTAATTCTGTAATTCTGTAATCCTACTCCTAATACATTTTTCATTGAATGTTTTATGGTGCCTGACTGTATTGTTTTCTATTGTGCAATCTACCTTAAATCTCAGTGAAAAAGCAGGATATTAATAAAATAAACAAATTAAGGAAATAAGTGCTGGAAAAATTATATTTATGTATGTTCAAAAACTGCCAGAATGTCAGATGTCACTGTCCATATTCTGAATACATTTTTTAAAAAATGAAACTTGCCCTCTCTAGATTGAATTCTTCTTTTCCTCCTCTTATTCCTAGTTAGGATTGATTGATATTACTCAAGACCTGTAGGTCACAGGAAGGAAGGAAGGAAGGAAGGAAGGAAGGAAGGAAGGAAGGAAGGAAGGATCTGAAAGTTGAATTCACATTTTAATGTAATTTTCTAACCCTAAACTTCGAAAGCTGAGTGTTTTATTGGTAATAGCCATTGCATTTTGATTTTATGAGCTTTCTTTCCAGTTCAGAAACTGTCCAAGGTGGCTTACATGCAGTACAATATAATTAGACTAATAAAATCACAGAAGCAAGCAATTAAAAACTAATTGCAACAAATACATAACTAGACTTGTTAGCAATTCTTGGTGATCTTACAAGGTGTCTATTATCAACTACCAAATAAAACTGTATATCCATTAGCAGATACTGTCAGTTCTGGCACACTATGGGCACAGTCTGTACCTTCCCTTGGGTTATTCATAGGTGCTCTGTGGCTCGCAGGGCTCTGATATAGCAGAAGGGGAAAACCATGCATGCCACTCAGAGCTCCTTGAAGGAAGGGTAAGATAAAAATATAACAGCTCATGTAACAGGTAGATGAATCTGAACCTCTTCAGCCCACACTTCAGAAACCATGTAAAAGTTTTCTTCAACTTGATAGTGAAACATACTTCCAACAAGCATGCCTATCCTTGCAACGATAAGTATGAGTGCTCCACTTATGAGTTTAATAATATAGAGGTCTTGTCAACTGTAGAGTGTAGGTCAGCAATGCTACAATACACTGATTCTCCTGTAACAGTATGGCCTGAACATCAATATCTTCACCAAGTTTTTGGTTGAGTGCCTATTAAGTGGTGTTGAAGGCTCTATGTTGTTGGGGGGGGGGGGTTATCTACAGGAGAAAAAGTAATCAGTTCAAACAAGAGGAGCATTTTACTTTCCCCAAATCCTCTGCACCTAGCTTCAGCCAGAAGTATAAACTCCAGCTTTGACTTTTTTAAAGCTACCAAGAGGCTTAAGCAGAACCAAGATAGTGAAGGAGGGTTTAAAGTAAGATTGACAGCTATGAATCATAGACTCATAGAAGCATAGTTGGAAGGGACATCCAGGGTCATCTAGTCCAAACTCCTGCACAATGCAGGAAATTCACAAAGACCTCCTCCCATACCCCAAGTGACTGCTGTTCCATGCCCAGAAGTTGGGAAATACTCAAGATTTGGGGGGTGGAGTCTGGGGACGGACCTCATCCTGTTATAAGGGTATATAGTGAGACTTGCACTAGCAGGGGAGGGTGAGTCAGAAATTGAATGAATGAATGAATGAATCCACCCTCCAAAGCAGTGACTGGAATAGTGTTTGAGTTCCAGCCCCAATAGCTATGTGCCAGTCAAGGCTGATTATTAAAGGGAGCTGGGCTACCCTGTCTGTGGATGTCTCTGGGAGTGAGAGAGATGACCTGAGGTGTGAGACAGTCATGATTCTCTGTAGATTTTAAAAAAAGAAGAGAAGAGATTGGATTGGATTTATACCCTGCCCTTCACTACCCAAAGGTGTCTCAGAGCTGCTTACAAACGCCTTCCCCTCCCCACAACAGACACCCTGTGAGGTAGGTGGGGTTGAGAGAGCTCTTGACAGAAACTGCTCTTTTTCAAGAACAGCTCTTATCAGAACTATGGCTTGCCCAAGGTCATCCAGCCAGGTGCAAGTGGAGGAGTGGGGAATCAAACTCGGTCCTCCCAGATTAGAGTCCGCACACTTAACCACTACACCAAACTGGCATGAAGGGCGGTGAATGCAACATCCTGACCTACTTATAACCCATAACCTTAATAAGAGAGTTGTAGAAGGTGGTAGGCACTCTGTTTGAGTAGAGCGGGGGCATCACATAAATTGGTCCCTTAAGCAGTGGGATACTAACCACAATTTGGAGGTGTTCTTGAGGTAAAAAGCACTGTTAAAGTAGAGAAAATTGTGTAAAAAAAAAAAGAGGAGTGTGTGGCCAGAGCTCTCTTGAGGTAAAAGTTTCAGGTAACACATAAAGAGGTGCAGTAAAAAGAATCCTAGGCAGCTTTGGGGGGGGGGGCTGCGATCATACGCACAATTAGACCCAACATAGGTGCGAATGCGGGGTGGATTTAAAGGGAGTGACCAGACAACAACATCTGGGAAGCACCCAACAGCCATCAGCAACCCGTTCTGCTCCGCCACAGAAGCAGAGTTAAAAGACACTAGGGAAAATTCGGTAGTTAATGGTTTGCGACAGGCCACAGACAGACTTTCCCGTCTGATCGCTCCAGCACGTTCTCATGGTGTCGGGATGGTCTGATCAGGCATCCTGACTCCGTGCCATTGTTTCCCCCCCCCTCACAGTATGTGCATCATCACAAACTCCATAGGGAGCCCTCGGTGCAGAGGTGCGATTCATCGATCCCTCGGTTAAGCGCATGGGGGGAAAGGCACAAGGTGTTTGTTGTGGGGAGGGGAAGGAAAAGGAGATTATAAGCCACTCTGAGACTTGTTTGGGTAGTGAAGGGCAGGGTATAAAACCAATCTCTTCTTCTTAAATAGTAAAGAAAATAACAAACAGGTTTGGGAAGAAGATTTGATACTCCTGAGGTAACAGAAAAGGGTAAATTGTAGGGAGTTGTCACTAAAATGCCTCCCAAGAAAATGAAACCTACTGCAGATAAAGATGGTGGTGCTAGAAAAAATGACTAGTGAAGTGAAGAGAGAAATATGGAAAATCAAGGAAAGAACCCAATTGGCTTAACTTGAACAACAGAAATGAATTGAATTAGCCAAATTAGCTCAAGATAAGGAACGAGAATTAGAATCAGCCCAACTGAAGAATGAGAAACATAATGCGGAATGGGAATTCGAATTAGAAATGTGGAGATCAAGATTGAAAGAAGTAGAATTGGTTGGGAGAAAGGGAGATCCAAAGGGGAAAAAATTATACTCAGAAAAATCAGAATCTCCCCTGTCAGACAGAAACTATATATATATAGGGGGGGGGGGTGGCAAAATGGCCAGGGAAACACCTCAGGGCAGAGAGGAGGGGATTTGGAGGAAATATTGTCAGTGTGCTGAAGCAGGACACCTGTGTAATAATTGCCCCCAAATTAATAAAACATGAAAGAAATGTTATAAGTGTGCTGAAACAGGACACTGGAGTTGGAATTGCCCAAGAATTAATAAACAAACCAGCACCATTATGTCAGAGCAAGTGGATGTTATGAAACAGACACAGACTACTGTATCCCCTAAACAGTTAACAGTAACTGACACAGAAGGCTTAGAATGTTTAGAAGCCTCTGTGGAGAATCAGATCTGGGAAGGACCAACTGTCATTTTAAACCAGAGTATGTGTGATTGTAACGTCAGAGACAGGCATGGATCCTGATCACAGTGAACTGGTGGTAATGGATGGACTCCAATTACTAGCAAAGAAGGATCCATGGTCTGAGGATCATCAAAGGATTATCAGACCTCCCTTGGCCAAATCAAAAAGCCTGATGGAGGAGGAAAAAACATCATTTTATTTATTTATTTATTTATTTATTTATTTATTACATTTCTACCCCACCCTCCCGCTGAGGCAGCTCAGGGTGGCTTACAAGCAATTTAAAACCAACATTCGGTTAAAACCAACAATTACAAAATATAAAATACAATTCCATAAAATCCCAGCTAATACATCCTGTGATAAAGTACTAGTGCGACACCACCGGCGTAATTATAATGAAAGGGCTGGAAGGACATGCTTTCCCAGTGCCTGTGGCTAAATTATGTGGAGAGTATAAAGACTGGGATAGCCTTTGGAAGGTGGGGGTGCTTGATGAAATCTCTGCCTCTATGATGTTGAAGGATAACCTGGCAAAACATGTAGCCAGAGTAAATGTGAAAACTACCCCCCAAATCAAAACACAGCAAGGTGCATTTAACCCAGAACAAGGGGCAGGCACCCAAGACATTTTGCCATGTCATGAAATCTTACCATGTAATGAAACTTCTGAGAAGGAAATTAAAAATCAGGATGGGTTGGAGGAAATAAGCATGATTCCAACTGAGACAAAAGGATCAGATAAATGTATAGCAGAAGCACAACAGGATGACAAGTTGCAATTCTTAAAAGATGAAGCTAATATAATCCCTCCTGACCTCACACCTGAGCAACCTGTGAAACTGGTAAATGAACACGGCAGATTACATAAAGAGTTTCTGGAGGAAAGAGGAAAAACTGCAGTTAAACCACATGAGCAGTTAATGGTGCCACAAAAATATGGACTTGCTAAAGATGTCAGACTGTAGTTCTTTCAGTGGCTACCTGAGTAAGTGGAAATAATAAAAGGTTAACCCAAAATCTGCACAAGCCAAACAATGGACGAAATGTAGTGAGCATGTTAACAGATGAGAGTTAAATTGGAAATGTATCACTTTTCAGTCCTTGACATCATACCCTCAGTGTGACAACAACTGAAACTTTATAATAAAGTAACCTTGAACGGCCTGATTGTGGACAAAGGAAAGAGGGTAAAAGATGAAATAGATAAGAAAGTGAAAAGGGACATTAAACCTGAAAAGGGACATTAAACCCGCAGATGAAGCCCCAGCTATCTGCAATGTGTGTATAATTAAAAATGCTGTATATTTGTCTTCCCTATCAGCCACGAATATTGTTAGTCCAATTGTCAAAGAGTAACTGTAAATCGCTCTGAGCCCGCAGGTGTGTGGGAAAGAGCGATCAATAAATCGAAAGTAGTAGTAGTAGTAGTAGTAGTAGTAGTAGTAGTAGTAGTAGTAGTAGTAGTAGTAGTAGTAGTAGTAGTAGTAGTAGTAGTAGTAGTAGTAGTAGTAGTAGTAGTAGTAGTAGTAGTAGTAGTAGTAGTAGTAGTAGTAGTAGTAGTAGTAGTAGTAGTAGTAGTAGTAGTAGTAGTAGTAGTAGTAGTAGTAGTAGTAGTAGTAGTAGTAGTAGTAGTAGTAGTAGTAGTAGTAGTAGTAGTAGTAGTAGTAGTAGTAGTAGTAGTAGTAGTAGTAGTAGTAGTAGTAGTAGTAGTAGTAGTAGTAGTAGTAGTAGTAGTAGTAGTAGTAGTAGTAGTAGTAGTAGTAGTAGTAGTAGTAGTAGTAGTAGTAGTAGTAGTAGTAGTAGTAGTAGTAGTAGTAGTAGTAGTAGTAGTAGTAGTAGTAGTAGTAGTAGTAGTAGTAGTAGTAGTAGTAGTAGTAGTAGTAGTAGTAGTAGTAGTAGTAGTAGTAGTAGTAGTAGTAGTAGTAGTAGTGAGTCTTACTTAGTGAATTCAGCTCTCTTACTTTATTTGGAGAAGAACAAGACAAGGAAGCTGGCTCGCAGGCCGGCTTATATGCCCCAAGGAAAACACACCCACACACACCCCACACCCGTGAATGGTCTATTTATACTGATTAGATTATTCCTGGAGACCCTAGGTTCCCAATTGGCTGGGAACTAGGATCCGAGCTTCTATTGCGTTTGGGAGCGAAGCTCAGGTACCTCTCCTGACTGCATGTGGAACCGGCCGAAACTGGATTGAGCACATGGCTAGGTCAGGACACAACACCCCTTCCCCCTTGGTCTGAAAGACACCCACATACATAGTCCTTTAGGTATACCGGAGCCTTCCGCTCCCTCGTGGAGTGGCGTGTTGCGGGGGCGGCGGGGGACACCAGTGCTGACGCTCTCGGCCATTCCCAGAGGCTCGTCCGAGGTGGCCAGGGCAGCGGCGGGGAGCACCGGGGTCATGGTCTGCGGTTGGCTGGCTACCACTGGAGCTGGTGGTAGTTTGGTAGTCTCGCTTGGGTCAGCCTCCTTGGTGTCTTCTGGTTCCAGAGGCAGCACTCGCAGGCGCATTTGGTCGAAGTGCCTCTGGAGCACCATACCGTCCTCACAGGAGACCTCGTAGGAACGGGGGCCCTTGACTCACACCACTTGCGCCGGGATCCATGGTGGGCCCTTGGCATAGTTCCGCACATACACTGGGTCTTCAGGGAAGAACCCTCGGGCGGCTTCCTGGTCCTCCATGCCTGGTTCGCGTTCGGAGGCCTGGTCCGGATGCAGTTGATCTAGATGTGTCATGAGGCGGCGACCCAGGAATAATTCGGCTGGATTGTGCCCCGTTGTTGAATGTGGTGTGGTTCGTTGGCCGAAGAGGAAGGAGGTCAACTTGTAGTCCCAGTCGGTTGAGTCCAGCCGTCGGAGTGCATCCTTGGTGGTTTGGACCATCCACTCCGCTTGGCCGTTTGTGGCGGGGTGGAACAGAACCGACCACACATGTCGAATTCCATAGTAGGATGTAAAGTCCTGGAATTCCCCGGACGTGAATGCAGTGCCATTGTCCATTACCAGGGTGTCCGGGATACCTTGGGCACTGAAGATCTGCCACATGGCCCTGATGGCAGATCTCGAGGAGGTGGACGGAACTGGGATGACTTCTAGCCACTTGCTGAAAGAGTCCACAAGGATTAAAAAACAGCTGCCCCTGGAACGGCCCCACAAAGTCTAGGTGGAGTCGAGACCAGGGGCGGTGTGAGGACTCCCAGGCTCTCTCTGGAGCCCTAGGCAGGTCGGGGTGAGAGACCTGGCAAGGCTGACATCGCTTTACCATGTCCTCGATGTCCTGATCAAGGCCAGGCAACCAGACGTAGCTCCGTGCTAACGCCTTCATCCTCACGACCCCGGGGTGGTGCTCATGTAGATCTGCTAAGACTCGCTGCTGTAGTGGGGCAGGTATCACCACCCAGCCACCCCACATCAGGCACCCTTTGTAAGTAGACAGTTCGTCTTTCCAGGTGACAAATGGCGTGAATTCCAGGACCCAACAGAGAACCTTGTCCTGGCCCGTGAAGCGGGCAACCTCCTGCACATGAACTGGGCAATCGGGGAGCAACTCTACGAGGGTGATCATGTGTGCCAGAGTGGGGTCGGGGTTCGTGACAGGCAGCGGCAGGGGCTGAGGGCATTGGCATGTTCGATGGCTTTCCCGGGGCGATGCACAAGGTCGTAGCTGTACCCTGCCATGAAAATGGACCACCGTATAACCCTGGGGGAGACCATCTGCGGAGTCAGACGATCCGGAGCCAGGAGACCCAGAAGAGGCTTATGGTCCGTCACCACTGTGAAGGCCCAGCCATAGAGATAGTGGTGGAATTTTTTTACCCCAGCCACTATCACTAGCGCCTCCTTGTCTAACTGTGCATAGTTGCACTCTGCAGGAGACAAGGTTCTAGAGTTGTAGGCAACTGGGACTTCCCGGCCGTCCAGCAACTGATGACCCAGGACCGCCCCAACCCCATACGGAGAAGCGTCACAGGCAAGGACCACCAGTAGTGCCTCGTTGAAATGGTGCAGGACAGAGTTAGAAATGAGGAAGTCCTTGACCCCCTGGAACGCCGTTGCGTGAGTGGGCGTCCAGACCCAAGGTGCGTCTTTGTCCAGGAGACGGTGCAGGGGCTCCACCACAGCAGCTTCCAAGGGGAGAAAAGTGTGATAAAAATTGAGCAGGCCCAAGAAAGCCTGCAGTTCAGATTTGGAAGTGGGAGTCAGGGCCCCCGTAATTGCTCAAACTTTATCGTCTGTGGGGTGGATACCCTGGGCATCCACCACAAACCCCTGGAACTCGATGTGCAGCTCCCCGAGGATACACTTTTCTTTCTTCACCTTGAGGCCGGCAGAGTCGAACCTCTGGAATACTGCCCGGAGCCGGACAGCTAAGGTGGCGGAGTCTGGCGCTGCGATGATGACATCATCTAGAAAAGTTTGTAATCCTGGGATGCCTTTCAGGAGAGAATCCATGAATGACTGGAAAATCCCTGGGGCTACACATTCACCAAACTGCAGCCTAGTCACCTGATACGCCCCCTTGTGTGTAGCGATGGTTTGTGCCTCGGCTGCGGCCACATCTACCGGCAACTGTTGGTAAGCTTGCGCCAAATCTAGCTTACCAAAGGCCTTGGCCCCCACAAGGGAAGCTAAGACGTGGCTTACCACTGGGATCGGGTAAGCATGGTCCTGCAAGGCTTTGTTGATAGTGCACTTATAATCAGCACATATACGGACGTCACTGTTCAGTTTTACCAGCGTGACGATGGGGGTCTCCCAGCATGCGGATGCAACCGGTTCCAACACCCCTTGCTCGATGAGGCAGTCGAGCTCAGCCTCTATTTTGGCCCTCATTGCAATGGGAGGGAGCCATGCCTTAATGCGGATGGGGCATACGTTTGGATCAAGGTCCAGAGAAATCGGGGGCACGGTGTACCACCCTAGGGACCCATCAAACACCTTGGGGAACTCCTGGCAAACCACCTCAAAATCTCTCATCCAGATCTGGTGAGTCCCCGTCAATTTCAGTCCCAGGGACAGGGTGCTTAGTAATGTCCCGCAACATGAGACCCTGTGGCTTGTGCAACCGGGGGGGGGGCATGTGGGCATAGAGAATGGAGGGTATCGGACGAGATTATAGAATAAGTCGAGCCCGAGTCGACTTCCATTTTACAGGGGGACCCCTCAATGTGGACAGTCACATGCACTTTGTCCGGGCTGTCGGGGGGTAAGTTACATGCCGTTAATTGGTGCCATTGATGGTGGTCCGAAATGGTGTGGAGCTCCGATGCATTGAGCTACTCCGTTGTGTTCTGCCGTTGTCCCTTGGAACGGCAAACTCTCGCCAGGTGTCCAGCCTTGTTGCAGGTCCTGCAGATTGGTATGGGAACAACAATAAACTCCATACAGAAGTCCTTGCACCTCTACTGTCAAAAGACAACCAGATCAGCTTTATGGCAAAAGATGGCTGTGAGGCACCTTTTGGCCCTACACAAGGAAACACGAGAGAGGTGCTGGATGAGTTCACAGAGGATCTCCCAAAGAAATATAAAGGAGGAAATCAGACTGTCTTTTGTGTTGCTCACTGAAACACACCTTTATAGAGGCAGTTGCAGAAACAATGGAGCAGCTGAGTATTCCTGTTAACTCAGTGAATGTGGCAGGTCTCATGTCAACAGGATCCACTGATTTGAAAGATGAATCAGTCAGAAGTGTTGGATACACAAATACCACCTAAAGTACAATACCTCATGGACTTCCCAAAAGTTGGGATATTAGCATCCTGAATAGCCCTGCTTAGCCCAAGCTTGTCAGAACTTCCAAGCTAAAAAGGATAGGCTATGATTAGTACTCGGATGGGGGACCACCACCAAAGAATTCCAGGACTGCTATGCAAAAGAAGGCAATAGCAAACCACCTCTGCTCATCTCTTGCCTGGAAAGCCCCATGGATGGGGCCACCATGAGTCAGTTATGACTCAAAGGCACACTTGTCTCCTTGATGGGACGTTATTTAACAGGTGATGTTACTTACCTCCATGCCATGAAAGGCTTCAGTTGTCCATTATCACACACTAAGCCTCTATTAAAAGGATAGGACTTTTTTTTCCCAGACTTGTTGGCAACCATAATTTTAACAGGAGATGCCCGGGACTGAACCTGGACTTTTTGCATGCAAAGCAGCTGCTCTTCCATTCAGCCACAGCCCCTCCCCCAATGCTTTTCTCCCTTCCTACCTCAGCCATTAGTTTTTTAAGTAAGTGCAGCAGATCGGTCACAGGTCTCCCCCTGCCTTGGCAAACTGTGCCCTCAGGCTAGATCCATAATCCCTGTGCCTCCCCAATATCAACTGAAATCTCCACCGTTCTGTTCAGACTTCAAGGTTATGATTTTAAATTTTTAAATAGCATCACCGATAAATATTGTATTACCCAGCTCCATCCAGAATCCTATACTGCAAATTCTTGTGATCTGGTGTTTCTGGTGTGCCTCGGGTTGCACACATGGAGCCCTGTAAATAGGTCAGGTTTTTATTGTTTATTTTAACAAATGGATCGGTGTGCATTAGCATTGGGGGAAATGTATAAATATTGATTTGAAAACCTGGTGCATACAATAAAAGAACAACCCCTGTAACCCTTTTAGAGAAAGACAGCCATAAATAAAGTTCATCTCCATCCCCTCCCCTCCCCGCAGACAACAAAACAATTAATGCATAATTCATCACCCAAAGTATTGTCTTCCCTGTTGCCGCTTTGATAGAAACTGGAATTTCTTAGGGTGACAGTTTGCATACTGCATTAATTTTCAAAATGAAAAGGAGACCATCAGAGATAGGCAAGATGTGATGCTACTGTTTTTGTGGTGCAACTTTTTGCACATATGCACCAAGTGCTCAAAGAGGGAGCTGGAAATTGTTCAGATTATTCTAACTATGACAATAACAAAATCAAGGCATGGGAGCTGAGGGTGTGAAGGAACAGTGATGCACATTCTTAGGATATGCCTTTCTCATTTACATCCCATTTGCCTGCCCAACAGTATTAATGGTACTATATATACAGATATATAAAAGTCAAGGACATTATGACTTTTCAGAAAGTAGGAGGGGTTGTGGCTCCATGGTAAAGCATCTGCCTGGCATGTAGAAGGCCCCAGGTTCAATCCCCAGTATCTACAGGGAACAAAATCTGTTAGTTTCAGTGGGGTAGCCATGTTGGTCTGCAGTGGGAGAGCTAGATTTGAGTTCAGTAGCACCTTAGAGGCTAACCAGATTTTCAGACCAGAAGTTTTCATGAGTCCAAGCTCCCTTTGTCAGGATCAGGTAGTAGGTGATGTGAAAAACCTCTGCAGGAGACCCCAGAGAGCCACTGCCAGTCTGAGTAGACAATACTGACCTTGATGAACAATGGTCTGATTTAGTATAAGGCAGCTACATGCATTTATGTGTGTTCAAGGATGTGAACAAGCAGGTTGAGACCTATTTGCATCAGCCAGAGCAAATACATGCATACATACATACTAGGGTTGCCAAGTCCTTACCTGTTGCAGAGCGGGGGAGTCCAGTCTCGTTCTGGGAGTCTATGCGCGCACCGCAACTACGTCACCCGGAAGTGACACAATCATGTCAGGCATGTTGGGGACGGGGCCACAATCATCCAAGGGAAAACCATAGAGTTTTCACTCAGATGATTGTGGCCCCGCCCCCAACGTGCCTGATGTGATTGCGTCACTTCCGGGTGATGTGCTGACGCCGGGCATGTCATGTGCTTTGGGGGTGGGGTTCCCCCCAGGGCCTGATCCACCAGCAGAGGGTAACGGGCCTCTCGGGCGGGGGGTTTCCCGCCCCCCGGGGGGACTTGGCAAGCCTCATACATACATACATACATACATACATACATACATACTTGCTGTCAAGTTGCAGCCAATTTATTGCGACCCTGTAGGGTTTTCAAGGCAAGAGATGTTCAGAAGTGGTTTGCCTTTGCCTGTCTCTGCGTAGCAACCCTGGTATTCCTCAGTGGCCTCCCATCCAAATATTAACCAGGGCTTAGTTTCTGACACCTGGTAAGATCTGAGTTATCTAGCCTGCACTATTCAGGTCATGGCCAGAAGCTATGAAGACATTTTTGCTGTGCCGTTCTCCACTCCCAGACTCAAGGTGGGTTATACTGATAATTAAAAGCAAGCCATTATTATATTGTTAAAGACAACACACCAGAGACACAAAAAATAGTACATTCAGACAAATACCAGTGATCTACTAATACAATTCACTCATTAACTGGGAAAAAGAAAACTTCTCCTAAGCTGTTCATCTTTGTAACCTTTACTGAATACTAACAATGTGGCTGTCTTCCTAACATGCTCAGGAAGGCTACTTCCCAATGCAGGGGCAACCACAGAAAACGCCTGCAAATGAGCAGTAGCCATTCTAATCTGCTCGCAGTATTCCTGGTCAATGGAGCAGAATTACTATCTAAGTCTATGCTGAGAGAGGTGGTCCCGCAGGTCAACAAACAGAGCTTTCTTCCTCCACTTCTGATTTGAAGGGAACAATAAGCAGACAACTTGACATGGCTTCATTGATCTCTATCAGTTCCTCCACCCCTATTTCCCCCTCTGTATTTATCACCTCACCATGAATTACTTGGCTCAGGTGGCTAATGACCGCTGAGGCAAGTACTGACACAGGAAAATCTGCATACCAATGGAAGAGCGAGTGTTGAAAGCAAAATAGATAGCAAGCTGACACTAGCCAATGCAGAAACCAGGATCCGAGGCAATGCAATGAAAACAGATATTCCAAGGCAAGGGGGAATGTGGAGCAAATGCCAGATGCAGAACGGACCAAGATGGTCTATAAGGATCCTTCTGACTCTGATTCTGTTTGGAGCTTTCAAAATTTTAATGAAACAAAATTGAAGTGAAGCAGGATGATTACAACATTTTGCACAGTATGGATTGTTGTATACCATGATAAGACTACACGCACGTGGTCGGGCTCACATGTGGCTGCAGGAATGTGCCGAGCTTCGCACCACAAGGACAATAGCAGCTACGGATCCTAGAACTCACCTATCGGTCAGCTCGGATCCTAATAGGGAATCAATAGGGGGAGTTGTGTGTAAATAATCCAATCATGGGTGTGGGTGGGTGTGTTGGGTGTGTTTTGAATGGGAATATAAGCAGGTCATGGGCCATGCTAGTTATCACAAGTTCTCCGATGTACTAATAAAGTATGGACTGAAATCACTACTCCATGCATCAGTCTCAGTACTTTATAGGATAAAACAGGGAGGTGGTCTCCCCACCCATTTTCTCCTCTCACTGCACTAAATGTTCTAGTCACCCAGTGAAACTGAGGAACTGAAACCTTCAGGACTGACAATACAAAGTACTTCTTTATACAACATACAGTTAATTTACAGCATTCAAGTCCCGGATTGTGGCAACTGGCCCTTGGCTTTTAGAGGGCTTTTGAAGGAGATCAGATAGATTTGTGGGATAATACATGTATGAATAAGCTACTGGTCATATTACCAAAATGAAACCTTTGGAGCCGGAGGCAGTATGCCACTGAACATCAGTTGCTGGTGGGCTAAAATTCAGTGTGGCTGTTGTTTTCATGCCCAGCCTAGCGGGCTTTCCAGATGCATCTGACTGGCCACTGTAGGAGATGGAATGCTGGACTACGTGGACCTCTGGCCCAGTCTCTCAGGCCTCTTCCTTTGTCTTCATGCAGATTGACAACATCATTCTTCCTTCACTGTTTAAACAATAGATGAACCCCCATTTCCAAAGTGTGGGGAGCAGACAGACAAGACAATAAACACAATGTGATGCAGTACCTGAAGTGAGGCCTCTCGGATCCTATACTTTGCTGGTTTAAAGGGCCATTTGAGGAAACATTATTTTCCCTCGGCATGTTGTGTATTTTTCTCTCAAGTGTCCATTTCTGCCCTCACGCACGCATTACAATTATCAGACATTTCCACAAGTGGCACAGTTTAAAGGCTCAATTCATAAAGAATCAATTCACAAAGCTCTTAATATGTGCAACTGAAATTAACCCCAATCTATAGTTCAGCCTTAAGAAAATCAATATGTAGCAGGATGCTGCTGTCTCTCTATGAAGAAGAGAAGGATGGTCACACCAAGATGGACTTCATAATACACTCCCAAGTGGGGCTAGATTTGCAGAGACAGCATTTTGGAAATGGGTTTCTGGCCCTGTGCAAATTAGAGCAATATTAGCTTGTTTGTGCTTGTCACTTCCCCCAGTGGTCTGAAATTCCAAGGCATCTTTGAAGGAGCTCTGTACAGAAACTTGAAATCCAAGGAAAGCCAACACATGGAAGGGGAGCTGGGATCATACCTGCTGGCATCACTCTAAACTGCCACACCTTGTTCTGGTCCTCTGCCTAGAGCCAATGAACATATGCATGTAGAGCCAGTTGTACAGAAGACCCAGCCAGTGCTAGACTCTATGGGAGAAATCCTGCTTCTCCCACCATTCCCCGAATTTAATAGCAGTGACACAGGGCTAATTTCCTTTTGAGGAAAGCATATTAGGCACCTAGTAATATTGTTGTGCCATAACCTGGATGGCCCCAGCTAGCCTAATCTTGGAAGCTAAGCAGGGTTGCCCCTGGCTAATATTTGGATGGGAGACCATCAGTGAATACCAGGGTTGTGACACAGAGGCAGACAATGGGAAACTACCTCTGATTGTCTGCTGCCTTGAAAACCCTATGAGATCATGATAAGTCAGCTGTGACTTGAGGGTACTTTCCACCACAGCAATACTACTGTGCCATAATGATGGCTAGCCTGATCTCATCAGATCTTGGAAGCTAAGCAGGGTCAATAATGGTTAGTACTTGGATGGGAGACCACTAAGGAGGTCTCAGGTTGCTACACAGAGGCCAGGTTCAGACTGGCAATTTGCCACGATATATGTGCATTTCAGAAACATTCCACAACTGGATTAAAGGGGCCATTCACACAGACACATCTGTCCGGTTCCCCACCTGTACTCAACCCGTCTTGTAATGCTTTGCTCCCAAGTTTAAAAGGTACCTGGTGAAAGTGGTTGCAAACCCTGGAAAGCGCGATTATCCCATGTCCATCCCGCACCAACAAAGTGTGAACGCCAAAAGCCATCTTTTTCCTATGCCAAAAGCCATCTTTTTCCTATTATAAAAAAAGAAAGCCGCGCCTTACAGCCGTGCCTCCGGGCCAACAGTGTGAAAGCTCCCTTGCGCCTCCTCCCGGTATGCTCCCGCATCAGTCGCTGCAGTGTGAATGGGGTCTTTTTTGCCATGACTCCCTCCCGCTTCAAACTGCCCGTCTGAACTCAACAAGAGGCAGGCAATGGCAAACCACCTCTGAACGTCTCTTACCTTGAAAACCGTACAGGATCATCATAAGTTGGCTGAGACCTGATAGCCCTTTCCAGAACCAATATTGTTGTAACCAGTGTTCCCTCTGAGTTAGTGTGAGCTAGCTCACAGATTTTTAGCGTCTGGATCACAGATTTTTGTCTTAGCTCAGGAAGGATGGCTCCAGAGCAAACTAATTTATGCAGTAACCAAATCGCTCGCTCACAGTTTTAATGCTAGTAGCTCACAAAGTAGAATTTTTGCTCACAAGACTCCACAGCTTAGAGTGAGCATTTGCAAATATGTGTGTTAAACAGGGGGAAAGCAAGTAGACAGGTCCTACAACCCCCAAAACTCAATCCTCCTGGTACAGGGCAAGTTAGAAACTCCAGCTTCTTCCAACCAGCTCCAAAATACTAACCATATCTTAATTTATCTGTCCAAATTCAAACTGTACACAGGGTTCCTTTCAACTTCCATCCTGTAAGGGGGTTATAGGTACAGTATGCACCACAGAATTTTTGCTAAAACTTGCCAGATGGGCTATGCGTAGTCACTAAGTAAATGCTGATAGTTGATCATCTACAAACAAGGTGTACAAGAAGTCTGAAGGAAAGGACCATCCTTCCTTTTCCACAGCACAATAGTATTGTCCATAAAGCGTTAAGTCGATTTGTGTGTTTCTTTTGTTATCAGTTACAATCATTACAAAAACAGGGTGTTTTGTAAGTAATATGTAAATGAAACAAATTTCCCATCTAAACAGCCTATGGAAGAAAAAGTCTCATGGTTTTCTTCCATTTTTTCTGGTTTCTCTCCTCATTGCAGTCTCCGCCTTTTATAAGGCAGATGACATTTTTCTTATAAGGGCATAGAGTGTTCCTTAGGGGGAGGGGCAGAGAGGCTCTGGGCTTTCTTGATTGACTGCATGCAGTAGCCACTCGGACTGCATACATGTGTGAGCCATTCCAATCCTAAAGAATATGGAATGTTGCCTTCCTCTGGCCTTCTAATGGCTTCCCTGCTGTGCCAAATTTTCCCTTGCAATCTGCATTCCCCTGCTTGCCTGCTGGTCTCCAAAGCTCATCCTCCATCAAAACATATCTCCCTCAAGATCCTCCTCCACCTGCCTGCCTGTCTGCCTGCCTGCCCGCCCAGATGCTTTATCCTACCTGCCACCCAATGCCCTTGGTTTGTCAGTCTGCTTCTTCCTTGTGCCACTGTTCTTCAACCTACCCTGCTGAAGTTCGGTCTGTGTTACTGTTTGGAATCTGTTTTTTAAATCAATTCTGCTGTAGACTTTACTGTAAAATGATGGAGCTTTTCATTGCTTCAGGGCAGGGGGGTAGGCTTTATTCTGTCTGTCTGAAGCTTGGCAGTGTGGGCATAGAAAAACATGAAGGTTCAGACCCAAGGAGGGGCGGTCTTCCACTGAAATGGGATGGGCGGGATATAGATGCGAAAATAAATAAAAATAAATAACTAAAATAACTAAAAAGAATTATGAAAACAAAATAATCACAAAATAAAACCAGACAAAATAACCCAGTAATGGAACAGTCCCCTTTGGAATTAATAACAAAAACAAAAGAAATTAAACAATCTCTCATACACAAGTCTAGCATTGTGGCTTACTCCAGCAGGCGGGCATATTCATCGGCAAAATAGGGAAGTTTTTGTCCATTTTGTATTCCCACATTGTGCCCTGTGCAGCTTTTTCTAGGGGTCTAGTGGCAGCGCTAGAGAACCTCTGCTTTCATTTAAAAATATATGCGTGCACGCAAAAGCTTATACCTTGAATTAAACTTTTTTGGTCTTTAGGGTGCTACTGGACTCAGACTTTGCTCTGCTGCTTCAGACCAACACAGCTACCCATCTGAATTTAAAAATGTATGCTAGTGTCTTGTCTTAAGGCCCAAGGATCGTAAATATTTCCAGCATAGCCAACAAATCTGGCCATCTTTGCTTCAGTCAACCTCTAAAATAGACTACCTTTCCTGTGGCTAACGTTTCCTATTCTAGGTGCTGGAAACTGAGATTAAGCAGATATTAAAATAGTATCTGGGGATCAGAAAAGGGCAAGGGAGCCTTGAGTATCTCTAACCTTATTAGGTAGACTCATCATGGAATAATCTTTAAATCACATTTGTTTCCACCCAACTTTTAACCTTGCATAAGGAACTAGGCTCTGGGAACAAAGGCAAAAAAGGAGTCCTATTTGTCTTCATTTTATTAAAAGAAGTGGTATGTGTTGTTGTAGCATGCACAGGTTGCCATGGAAAAATTAAAGCCTTGATTTAGAATGACCTGTCTTATACATGAAAGACACACATTTGAAACCTTAGCACTGGAGAAAAATAACAGAAGGACACTGGACAAGATGACTTTAAAAATGGATCAGATTTTCAACACTAGGACATATCAAATGGAGAACAATTTTTTTTCTGATTTTCGTTTTAAAAATCTGGATATTATGGGTAAAATCTGAACCATGATTTAAAACCAATCTGTCAGTGGCAGAGGTCTGGATTAAATAGTTGTAGTGGCACTGATATAAATCAAACAGCCTTTGGTCCATACTCAGATCGGTTTTGATTGATTTCACTGAGACTTCTGGTAGGATAAAGACTGCAGATTAAGTCTATTATTCCATACAAACTAGAAAATACCAAAGTAAATGTAAAAATACAGGTCATTATCTCTCTCTACATGGTGCAGCGACAGGCTATTTCACCAGTATTATTCTGTGTCCATCAAAGTGTCAGCTGTGTAGGAAGCAGAATTTAATCTATAGGTTTCATTCAAATTGCTGATGTCATCAAATAATGCCAAGAAATAGAAATAATTTGATCCTCTACACCCCCCCCCCCATTTTCACATATGAAAATGTGAAGCATGGCATAAACTGTGCATTTATTGACATCGAAATAGTTCCTAAGATGTTTAATGGAAATGTTGATGGGAGAAGAATGTTGACAGGATTTCCATAAAGGTATTGCCAAGCACACATGTGCACCTTTGTTGTTTTCAGTCAAGTTGGATAAGGAGGAGGGTGTTTGTCTGTAGCACATGCTCTCCACCTGCAAAAGAAACATACAATTTTTCTGTTCCCAATAGCAAAGGAAAAACAAAAGTGTAAACTTGTTGTAACTCAAGATCAGGCAGCTCTTTCTTTAATCAGCGATTTCAGTTTATTAGAACAGAACACATAACAACACCGAACACACAGAACAACCCCAATTTATATACAATTTGGAACTGGCTAAACCACACCCCTAGAACAGTAAGGTCCAATCACAAGGGACTGCTTAGAACCAATAGGGTTTGTTCCCACTGAAAGTCATAGTCTTCCCTGATTGGTCCATTGCACAATGGCAGCCAATCAGGCTGTTGATTTTAGGATACTGAGAGTCTATGGAGCTTGTGACTGAAGCTCAGGCTTCAATTCAGGCTATCCATATAATACAGTACATAACAAAACAAAACTCTTTGGGGATGGGGGGATACTACATATATGGTGGTGGTGGAAAGTGCAGTCATGTCACAGGTGACTTATGGTGACCCTGTAGAGCAGGTGTGTCAAACATATGGCCAGTGGGCTGGAACCGGCCCATCCAGGGCTCTTATCCAGCCTGCAAGCAACTGGTCATTACCTTTATTGCCAGATGACAGAGGCTGTGCACCATATCCCTGTATACTGTCCCAGTGCTGATGTGTAACAGGCAGTAGAAATGGGAGGGTGGGCATCAGGGAGATACTGTAAGGGAATACTATAAGAGTGTTAATGTTTTAAGAATGTTTATATTTTGAGTAGGAAATAAATAATAATTAATTGGGTTTGCTTGTGTCCTTTATAAAATGTACATATCTGGTACCTGGCATTTTTCTTATAAGGGCATAGATAAAGTGACATTTATGTCAGATCTGGCCCTCATAACAAAATAGTTCAACACTTTTGCCATAGGGTTTTCAAGAGACATGCAGAGGTGGTTTGCCATTGCTGCCTCCACATCATGACCCTGGTATTCCTTGGAGGTCTCCCATCCATTTACTAGCCAGGACCAACCCGACTTAGCTTCTGAGATCTGATAAGATCAGGCTAGCCTGGGCTATCCAGGTCAGGAATAGTACATGTACTACATGCACTGAATTAGTAGCGGCTACTCTAGCTTCTGGGTGGCTAAATACATGCTACAATTTCCTCAGTTCCTCTCCAGGTCTTAGGGTTGCCAACCTCCATGTGGCATCTGGAGATCTCCCACTATTACAATTGAGCTCCAGACAAGCAGGATTAGTTCCCTTGGGGAAAATGGCTGCTTTTGAGGATAGACTTTACGGCCTTATACCCTCCTCAAGCCCCTCCCTCCCCAGGTTCCACTCCCAAACTCTCCAGGCAGGGCTATTTTGGGGCAGGAACGCACAGGAACGGAGTTCCGGCTGGCTCCCAAGTTGACCACGCCCAGCAGGAACTCATTAGCATAATAGGCCACACCCAACAGCAGAAACACATTAGGATTGGCTACATTAGGGGTGTGTGGCCTAACATGCAAAGGAGTTCCTGCTACAAAAAAAAAGCCCTGGGTTTTGACAACAAACAAGCTAAACAGAATAACAAGCAAAAGGTGGGTGTGGCTGGATAACCACACTTCTGGTAACATGGGGGTGCAGCCTAATGTGCTAATGAGCTGTGCTGTCAGGGGTGTGGCCTATTATGCTAATGAGTTCCTGCTGGGCTTTTTCTACAAAAAGAGCCCTGTGACTCCAGGTATGTCTCAACCCACAGCTGGCAACACTACCAGGACTGCATGTTCAAATGTGTTGTCAGGCTCCCCTATCAGTAGGCCAGAGCCCAGGACTGCCTCACCCTCCGCCTCTAGTCTGCTTTCTGGCATTGGTCTAGAATGAGGCTCAGAAGTGTGAGAGGAGAGGGGTTCAGCTTCACCACTGGCCCTCAGCCTGCTCTTCTCCTCTCCATGCAAGCCGTGGGAGACTGGCGCTTCATCCCTGGCCCACTCTGGGACAGCTTTTTAAAGGGTGGCCCGTAGGTGGGTGGGCCCAGACTCTGCCAAGCCCAACGGCCCCAGGGCTGGGCTTTCAGGAAGGGTAGGACCAAGTGCCAATTGATCCTCTATGCCTTCCTGTTTGCCTAGTGGTTAAGTGTGCGGACTCTAATCTGGGAGAACCGGGTTTGATTCCCCACTCCTCCACATGGCCTTGGGCACGCCATAGTTCTAACAGAGCTGTCCTTGAAAGGGCAGTTTCTCTCAGAGCTCTCTCAGCCCCACCTACCTCACAGGGTGTCTGTTGTGGGGAGAGGAAGGAAATGGAGTCTGTAAGCTGCTCTGAGACTCTGAATGAAAGGTGGGGTATAAATCCAATATCTTCTCTTCTCTTCTCTTCTAAAAGGGCCATGTGCTTGGCCCATGTGGGCTGCCGTCCCATCTCTCCCAACATAACTGACTTTTCCTGCCACATCTCCCTAGGGCGTGGCTGCTGCTGTGGCCTCTGCTTCCTCCTGGGGCTGCCTGGATGATTCCCCTTCACAGGTTGCCAGGTCACTTCCTGGGGCCCCAGGCCACCCTACTTTTCTGCTGCTGCTGCCGCTGCCGCTGACTACCAGGGCACATGTGGAGCCAGTGAGAGCAGGACCAGGTGTTGCAAGATCCACATAGGCTTGCCAAGTCCCCCCGGGGGGCGGGAAAACCCCTTCCCAAGAGGCCCGTTACCCACCGCCGGCGGATCGGGCCCCGGGGGGGAACCCCACCCCCCAAAGCATGCGACGTGCCCGGCGTCAGCACATCACCCGGAAGTGACGCAGTCGCATCGGGCACGTTGGGGGTGGGGCCACGGTTATCCGAGGGAAAACTCTCTTCCGGGTGACGTAATTGTGGTGCGCACACACAAAGCGTGCGCACACGAACTCCCGGAGCAGCGCTGGAGTCCCCCACTCTGCATACAGTAACGACTTGGCAACCCTAGATCCACAATGGTTAGTTAAATGCCAGGAACATGTGGTCGTAAGTTGGGTAAAGGAGATTTATGCCTTTCCCATGCACTGTTTCCCAGTTTGAAAGAGCCGTTGGCAGTGCTCCCTCTAAGCTGTGGAGTTCTGTGAGCAAAAATTCTACTTTCTGAGCTACCAGCATTAAAGTTGTGAGCAGGTGATTTGGCTACTGCATCAGTTAGTTTGCTCTGGAGCCAACCTTGCTGAGCAAAGGCAAACATGTGTTAGCCAGAGGCTAAAAACTGTGAGCTAGCTCACACTAACTCAGCTTAGAGGGAACACTGGCCCTTGGGCAGCACTATTTGTCCTACTAGGGTAACCTAAGTACACCATATCAGTGGGGCAGATATTGGCCTCCTCTGGAGAGCTGTTTCAAGTTTGGAAAATGGCACACAAGGAGATATAATGCCCCTTTCCTCATGCACTGGAGTCCAAATCTGAACCAGGCTCTGCACACAAGGGAACTGAATTCCCAGCATGTAACTAACAACATATGTTTGATGGCATGGGACCAAGAAAAAAGGTATTGTGTATTAAAGCTCTGAGTTTTAAGTGTTACTGGTGATAAACTGATTTTCAGAAATAAGACATCTGAAAATTGGGTTTACCTAGCCCACAGTGATGATCGCTCTTGGGTCAAGTAATACGTACCACCATATTAGTCATTTGTTCACAACATAAACCAATTTTAAGCTATGGAGTTTTTTTCCCTGTGCTGTTACCAGCGTTCAACACAGCAGCTGGTCAGATATCTGCTGTTGGCACATGCTCATAAGTACTGGCTTGTCATTATTTATCTTATTTATACCATACCATTCTCCCTAATGGGTATCCCAAGTGGCTTACATTGTTTTCCTCTCCTCCATTTTAACCTTACAACAACCCTGTGAGGTAGGTTACGCTAAGAGTATGTGACTATGGATGGGCATGAACCAGCTCACAAACTAAAGTTCGTGGTGAATTTTGGCCAATTTGTGCTTTGCGAAATCAACTTCATGACAGGGCAACCGGCACAAACTTTCCACAAACTTTCACGTTGTTTGTGGAGGTTCATGAGCAAATACATTCTCAGACAAATTGTCTCTGTTCAATCAAAATGTTAGCAAAACTTCAAAGCAACAACTTAGAGGGCGTGTAGAGGAGCATTGGGTTAGGTCCCCGGTGACTTTGATGTCTCTAGCTTGCACAGAATCCGTTCTATGCACTCTTGAACCTCCTGAACCTGCACTTGTCAAAATGACCATTTGATGAGGATTGGATTTACAGCATCCAAGTTATGGCCCCCAAAGATGGTGCCCCCAGGAAAGTGCTTTCTGAGGAAATCCAGTCCTCACCAAACTTGAAGTACAGGTAGATGAGAGTCAGCCTGGTGATTTTGGTGTCTCTAGCATGTCGGGTGGAGGGTGTTTTACCACCTCATGAACATTGTGAGAGCCAGTTTGATGTAGTGGTTAAGTGCGCAGACTCTAATCTGGGAGAACCGGGTTTGATTCCCCACTCCTCCACTTGCAGCTGCTGGATGACCTTGGGCAAGCCATAGTTCTGTCAAAGCTGTTCTTGAAAGAGCAGTTTCTCTCAGAGCTCTCTCAGCCCCACCCACCTCACAGGGTGTCTATTGTGGGGAGGGGAAGGGAAAGGAGTTTGTAAGCCACTCTGAGACTCCGAGTCAAGGGCGGGGTATAAATCCAATCTCTTATCTTCTTCTAAAAATTCATAACGGTCCATGGTTCATAAACAGGACACATCACAAACCACATCACAAACCATGAACCAAACCAAACTGCATTTTCCCAGTTCATGCCAATCCCTATGTGTGACTGGCCTAAGATCAACCAAGAAGCTTCTACAGCAGAGTAAGGATTTGAACCTCAGTCTCCAAGATTCTAATCTGACACTGATCACCATGATACACTGGTTATCTTGTTGAATTTACTTATGGACCAGAGTTATCAGGGAAGGTCCCTCGTAATAAAAATTAAGAACCATTACAAGTAAATGTTCTGTTTTGTGTTGCCAAATGATTAGCTGTGATATTCATCAAGCTGGTGTGTGCTCAGAAATTCCTGAATCAAACTATGGTTTCCAGGAGGGAGTAAGGTGATCCGCAAAACGTGTGCTATCCAACACATCATTATCATGGACATGCTCACATTTGGGAGTCAAGCAGGCAAAAGTTTGGACAAGGTTGGAATGCTAGAGAGACAAATCACAAAGCATCCTCTCAGAACCCAGTGCAAGCAAGCTGGACACAACTAGGAAAAACACTATTTTATTCTGTCAGGTTAACTGAGAGACGTGTAGATGGAGTTGGGTGACAGGAACAGCTTAAGGGAAAGTGAAGCAGGAATGCCCATGCACAAAACATTTGCAATACATTTTAGAACAATTGTGAACACTAATTAAAGAGGAAACCTTTTTTTGAGTGTTACCATCAAACTGTAACTAAACAGTTTGTTCATGCATCACTCAGTTTCAACATCTTAGAGTTCTGGCTCCGAAAACATGGGGCTGCCACCAACCCAAATCTCAAGAAACCTCTGTGAAAAATGATTTTGTTATAATGAAACCCACCCCAGTTCTGTCTCAATTCACACTCAGAAACCTCTCAGGGGAACTGTGCCTTTGTGTCACTCATGTTACGGTTAGGTAGGCTATCATTTAGGCTGTTAGGAGCTATCATTTGTCCTTTCTTGATGATGGTTTGGAGACTTAACCTGATGCAGACCATGGCAGCCTATTTATTAATGGTGGGCTGCAGAGAGCACATTAAACCTGCATGAGCTCATTTTAATTGTCTAAATCTTTTGGCTAGCCAATTCAAGTGTAGGTGATCTGGAGTCCTAAGAGGCCTTGTTCCAGTATATCTGCAGGGATGTCTTCATTTATATCACACAAAGCAGAAATCCAGTGGCACCTAACAACTAACAACATATATTTCAGTTGTTGCTAGTCTTCAAGATGCCAGTTGATTTCTATTTTGCTTTGCTACAATTGCCTATCATGGCTACTCCTCTGGAATATTCATTCATATGAACCATCCCATTAGCTGATGCCTGCTAAAGAGGGCTTTTTGCAGTTCCTTCACAGTATGCCATAAAACCTTGTGTGTCTTGTGTGAACTAATTTAAGTTAATTGAATTAAACTACCTTGGTCAGAATGTCTGAGGGACCCTGTGGATTGTTAGAAAATCCTCAGGTTTGTTATGGAGTTTCTAGGCCAAAGTTCCTGATGCCACGGTATGTTGAAACAACTAGATCTGAATCCAGTGGAACCTTGGAGACCAACAAGATTTTAGGTGTATAGCTTTCAAGAGCCAAAACTCCCTTAGTCAGATACAAGCTTATACCCAAATAATCTTTGTAGAGTATGCCCGGGTTCAAATGTTTTTTTAATTGATTATTGCTGTCATATAGAAACCTTTGGGATAAAATTCTTTGGGATTCTCCTGGAAAGTTAACATCCTGTTTTAGAACACTAGACAGTATTGTATAACACCAAATGATTTCAATCACTTTAGTTGACATGTTTTTATAGTCCTTGTTTTAATTCTTTGCTAACTTCCAATTAAGAGCTGCCATCCTGTTGTTTCAAAGGAATAGGGAGTTGTGTTCTTTGTACCTCTGGTGTTTTCCTCCCTTGTTAAAGTTTTTGCCAATTTCGGTCAAGTTGACCTGACACAATTAGCCAGCCAGGTGAAAAGTTTAAAGCAGTTCTTTGCTTTGTGGAAAGCAGCTCTGAATTAGAGAGAGACCCAGATCATGTGTATTCTCTATGTTTAAGATATTAAGTTTTCCTGAGTGCCATATAGCAACTCTGAATGTCTATAAGCTGACAATGGCCCCGGTCACACAGCAAAGTTGCCGCGGGAGAGGCACAGATGGTGGGTGGATTATCCGGGCGCGATCACACCCCAACATCTGGGAAGTGGAGCGCACCCGTGGTTTACCGCTGAACATGCATGTTAAAAAACTAGTACCTCCAAAATACTAGTAAACATTTGCCACAGGCTGCCTCCAGACTCCTGTGGTGTGATTGCGCCGGCGTGTGGCATTCCCCTCCGGTCCCTCGTTTACCCGCCAGCGCCGAGGGAAGGACCCGTGGAGAACTAAGTTTGTAGAATTTTGTAACTGAACTGACAGAATGTAGTATTGAGAATGAACCCAGTTTGAGAGTTCAGTCAGAGGTAACAGAAGTCTGGGAGTAATGCCAAAAAGAGTAAACAAAGCTGTAAAATAGAAATAGTGAGCTACACCTGCATTGTGGGAGGTGAAACTCAGCCAAGTAACATCCTGTGTGTCACTTATGTGATTGATGACTGACCAGACAAAGAAATCTGAACTGAGCATGTCTACGTGATGTCAATGATGATGTAAAGTGAGGAGGAGCAAAAGGAGTATATAAGCAAGCTCTCAGTTGTAACAAATTGAACACCCAGGCTGAATTAAGCTGTAGAATGCTCCTTTATTTGAATAAATACTTTTGTTACCCTTTACCGCCTGGGATTGTTTTCACTGTGTGATTTATTGGCTAACCACACAAGTCAAAGAATCTTAGCGCCTTTAGCATATTGGCAACATCTTGTTAGTCTCTAAGGTGGTACTGGACCTGATGTTAGCCAAATTGCCTTAATTCTTTAGTAAGATGGGGGGATTTGAATATTAAATGGCAATGGCTTAAATAAAGGAAGCAATAACCTGTGTATACCAGAAATAGACACAGAGGCTAGATCTTAAATAAAATGATTTCTTTTACTAACAATTCTCACACATTTACAATATAAAATAGAGCAATCACACACTCAAGCAATACAGAACTAAGAAATTAGAAAAATACGGTGACAGTTACATTAGCAGGAAGGTATTGTTGATTGGGGTAATACTTTACCTGTCCGACACAACAAGGTGATCCTGCAGCAAAAATAGGGAAACTATTAGGGAAGGGGTCATGTGCTGAACAGCAGCACATGTGGTAGACTCCAGACAGTGCTATGAATGGAGTCAGTAAGATAGGGTGGGTCAGGTAGGTAGAAAGAGAGAGAGAGCAATGGGCAGATTCTCATCTTTTATATCCTATGAGGGGCTTGAGGCATGAGCCACCAAGACATGTAGCCCCCAGAAAGATGCTAGAAGCTGCCAGTTCCTTAATGGGTCAAGAGAATGGACTTAAGTGTTGGGCAATTGATATGATGTCTACTAATAGTGACACCCCTTAGAGTGGATGGCATAAGACAAAGGAAAAGAAAAGGCAGTCATTCCAGGTGCTTGCCCAGCCATTAGAGTCAATGATTCGATGATCTACAGCTGCGTTGTCTTCATGGGCAGTACGTGTGTTTGGTTGCTCTGTTAATCTTATCATGGCCAAGTTCTATTGTTTAATTTGAGAATGAGTACACGCAGTTCTTGGTGAGGCTAGGAGAAGGTGGAGGGGGGAAGGATGCCTGTATGCTGGGGAAGAAATTCTTCTGTGGAGTCCATTGCAGGAACACACAGGCTTCTTGGTTGAAGCATGGCTTCTCCGTAGAGAACTGCTGCTGGCTGCTGCATGCTTCTGGTGACAGGGAGGTTGATTTGCCTCCTGCAGGGATGCAGAGGCGAAGGGCATTGGGTATGTCCATGGGTCCACATCAGGCTGGCACACTGCTTTTGGGTGAGACTTCCCCTGGCTGGGCACATGTCTACAGTGTGGGAGGTTGGCACCATCATCGGGCTATTGCACAGTCCAATCCCTGGCACATTTATTGTACAGTCCAGCATAGAGTTATAGTTCATAGCCTTATAGGAGGAGGAGGAGGAGGAGGAGGAGGAGGAGATTGGATTTACACCCCGCCCTTCACTTGGAGTCTCAGAGTGGCTTACAACGTCCTTTCCCTTCCCCTCCCCACAACAGACACCCTGTGAGGTGGGTGGGGCTGAGAGAGCTCTGACAGAAACTGCTCTTTTTCAAGGACAGCTGTGCCAGAGCTTGTGACTGACCCAAGGTCATATCAGCAGGTGCAAGTGGAGGAGTGGGGAATCAAACCCGGTTCTCCCAGATTAGAGTCTGCACACTTAACCACAGCACCAAACTGGCTCTCTTATAGATGCTGCATAAGGCTCCTGTTGGGCAGCACTGAATCTAGCTCTTTTTCTGCAGACCAAGATAGCCACTCTTTGAAAGTATCAGTGTGGTGAAATTATGCACTCCTTAGATGGCATTGAGGAACAAAACTTGAGTAATCTTAAATAGCACTGAGGAACAGACCTTGAGAGATTTCCCCAAAACCCAAATCTTTGACTTTGTTTACTGGAAATTTGCAGATTCTGATCAGCAAGAAGGCATCTGCTTTGGGACTCAACTATGAATGACTAGAAACCCAGAATTCAGGCAGGCTTCCATATAGCTAAGAATTGAATGGCAACCTTCATTCTGAATAAACACATCAGATAGCATCATCTTTTACATCTCTTTAGCCTGGAGATCACTTCCAGGAGATCTCCAGGCCCTACCTAGAGGTTGGCACGTTTTATCCCACCAGTTCTTCTTCAGATATATGCCTGAATAGGAATTTTACCAGGACTGATACACGTGAATTCAATCTTTTGAGATATCCTTTAAATAATGCCTAAGTATATACAGGCAAACACACCTTGGACTCCTGACTGTCTAATTCAGGGAGATGAATGGTTTGTAAACTTCATTTTTGACACTGTTGTACACACTGAGACCCTTCCTCAGCCGTTTTGTTTCACAACGTAAATATTGAATAATCTCATTTGCCTTCACTTGGGTCAGGAGGTTTGAATAATTTAACAATGGGTCATTTGAGCTCTGTTGTGTCATCAGCTAATTACTGAATTTATGTCCATCAATAGCTGAGCAACAGTAGTATTTTAAATGCTATTTATTGCACTCGAGCCTAATGCTTACTGTTACTCTTCCTCCTGCATTTTTTCCCATCATGAAAATTAACCCGCAATACATCTTTTTTTCCCCTCCCCCTCTTCTGGAAAGAAAATAAACAACTCCCTTGCCAAGCCCTTCATTTCGCCCGCTTCTTTCCCTGGTGAATTGTGCTCCAACAGCATCCTCGCAGAAAGCTTGGGGACTTTGAAGTGTTGCGCTAATTTGATTAATATGTAGTTACATCCTGTTATGATGCACTTTGCAGTGTACATTTTAAATGGAAAATGCAGAGTGGATTTCGTTTGGGTTAAGAAAAAACAACCACACGGTGTACTAAATGAATGGCACAGAAAGTGGTCTGTAATAACAAGCAGGGTAGGCACTTTCAACATTCAAACAGTCTATTGTTTGCAATGATTGTCTCCCCCCCCCCAAAAAAAAATACATATTTTTGTAACTATTAAGAAAAATCAAGAGGGTAAACTTAGTGCGAATTAGAGAATGCCATTTGCAAATGTTTACTTGCTTGGTGGTTTTTTAGGGAGGGGGGAAGGCTGTTCGTAAGCGCTGCCATTATTATTATTTTTTAATTATATATTGAGAAGAGAATTGTAGCTCAGTTACAAAAACAGCACAGTCAAATACAAAAACTGTATAGAGCTTGAAAAAGTAGTGTTTCTGATCAGGACTGTGTAACACTATAAAGCTCCAAGCTGAACAAAGTTCACTTTTCTAGCCATATAGTCTTCTAGAAGCTCAAAAACCCTCAAGCAAATTGCTGCAAGGAGAATACTTTTCAGATGCTCTGGTGGGCTTCATTGTGTTATTCTATTAAGAAATAGTTTAAAAATACTTTAAAAAATTATATTTATATAGCCCACCATTCTCTGTGATGGGGACCCAAAGCAGCTTACATCATTCCCATCTCATCCATTTTATCCTCACAAAAAACACTGTGAGGTAGATTAGAATGAGAACACATGAATGGCCCTAGGTCACCCAGCAAATTTCCATGGGAAAATGGAGGATTTGAACCTAGGCCTCCCAGATCCTGGACTGACTCTCTCTAACCACAACACCACAGTGGCTTTCATTTTCACACTAAAAATGTGTATTCAGCACTGACCTGACCTGGATAGCCCAGGCTAGCCTGATCTCATCAGATCTCAGAAGCTAAGCAGGGTTGGCCCTGGCTGGTGTTTGGATGGGAGACCTCCAAGGAATACCAGGGTTATAACATGGAGGCAAGCAATGGCAAACCACCACTGTTAGATACGAGACCCGAGGCAGCAGGTGAACAGTGATAACAGCTTTATTGAACACGAAGTCAGAAGAACCAGAACGAGACAAACAATGGAGCAACAGGCTCCTTTTTAAACAGTCCGGGCTTGGCAAGCCACGCCCACATGTTAAGGATCCAAAAGATATTGTTTACCTTGACTTCCAGAAAGCTTTTGATAAAGTTCCTCATCAAAGGCTCCTAGGTAAGCTCAAAAATCATGGGATAAAATGACAAGTCCTTTTATGGATCAAAAACTGGCTAATTAATAGAAAACAGAGAGTGAGTATAAATGGGCAATTCTCTCAGTGGAGGGACGTAAGCAGTGGGGTACCGCAGGGATCAGTACTTGGTCCACTGCTTTTTAACTTGTTCATTAATTATTTGGAGTTGGGAGTAAGCAGTGAAGTGGCTAAATTTGCGGATGATACGAAGTTGTTTAGGGTGGTGAAAACCAGTGAGGATTGTGAGGCACTCCAAAGGGATCTGTCAAGGATTGGCAAGTGGGCATCAACATGGCAAATGGGGTTCAATGTGGCCAAGTGCAAGGTGATGCACATTGGAGCGCAGAAAAGGGCAACTCGAATGATAAAAGGGTTGGAACACTTTCCCTATGAGAAAAGGTTAAAGCGCTTAGGGCTCTTTAGCTTGAAGAAATGCCGACTGAGGGGACACATGATTGAGGTTTATAAGATTATGCATGGGATAGAGCAGGTAGAGAAAGAGGTACTTTTCTCCCTTTCTCACAGTACAAGAACTTGTGGGCACTCCATGAAATTGTTGAGTGGTCGGGGGAGAACGGATAAAAGGAAGTACTTCTTCACCCAAAGAGTGATTAACACATGGAATTCACTGCCACAGGAAGTGGTGGCGGCTACAAGCATGAACGGCTTCAAAAGGGAATTAGATAAGCATATGCAGCAGAGGTCCATCAGTGCCTATTAGCCACAAGGTATAGATAGGGGCTCTGGGGCAAGTGATGCTCTGTCTTCTTGCTGCTAGGGGGGGGTCAACAGTGGGAGGGCTTCTAATGTCCTGGCCCCACTGGTGGACCTTCTGATGGCACTGGTATCTCTGGCCACTGTGTGACAGAGTGTTGGACTGGATGGGCCTTTGACCTGATCCAACATTGGCGTCTCTTATGTTCTTAATGTCCAATCAGAAACTGTACATAAAGACCAATCACTTTGCTTCCCTCCAGAACTTCCTTTGTTCTGATAGGTCAGTTTACAATACCTTGTCAGCCTCAAGCTCAATACAGTACACATTTCATTTCATACACAACAACCACTGAACATCTCTTGCCTTGAAAACCCTAGGGGGTCACCATAAGTCAGCTGTGACTTGATGGCAACAACAAAAAAATGTTTCTGGAATGTCCATGGTACCATTGATTCTGATAGGTCAACACAATTGACGTTGTCAAGTCAGCTGTGGTGCCTAGGAAGGGACATAAAGCAGATGCAGGAGCAAAACAGTTGAGGCAGGGTAAGAGAGGGGTGAACATGAAAAAGAAAACCCTCAATGAATCTTGAAGCAGAATTCCCAGACGTTTCCAGACCTCATCCAGAAAATGTACTTCAAGAGCCGGCAGGGCAGCCTGAAGACCAATTTACAGCAATTCATACAACATTTTGAAAAACAGACAAAATGATTCTGTGGTATCTCTGTTTTAATGAATATAGTTCCCTGATGTTTCAAACTATAATATTTGTTTTCTATCCCCATAGAAGCTTGTGGATAGGAGGGGGAAAGCTTTAGAGATTGCCGAATCTGAAGACAAGGGTCACAAATGCAGCTAAATTCTGTTGGTCCCACAGAAACCAATAGAGGGTGTTGCTTTCAATGAGACTTAAGCAAGAACCCTAGACTTGTTAATGTACATGTACAGTTTCAAGCCATTTTTGAACTTTTATTTTATTTTTATTTAAAACATTTTCATTCTGCCTTCTACCCACTTTAGGGTTCCAACTTTTTTTTTGAGTGCTTGGCATTGCTATTTGCAACCAAATCTAACAAAATCTAACAAATCTAACAAATCTATTCAAAGGGAGGGATCATTCATAGACTTAGAGTCAGATATGCTTGATCATTCTTCTGTTCAAGCTGCATTTTGTTTGGAGATTATGAACAGCACAATTAAACGCTCCAAAATGCATCCCTTTTTCTCGATTGTTAAAAAATGGGTGTAAAATTTGTGTGCACCCTCTCACATAATTTCCCCAATCGCAACCATCATCCGTTTGTGACAAAAGAAAAGCTGTCTGGCTTGTCTCCTTATTCTAGCCTCACCCAATTTGCTTGGCTGATTCAACACTCATTGGGCCCAGATGACAAATTCTTGGCTGTCACTGTCACCTTTCCCTATTCCTTTGCCCAACAAACCTTGGAGGGAGAAAAATCTCAGTGGAGAAAAGAGCCAAAATTCCTTTGTTGTCTCAGTCCTGGTGGAATGGGGAAGGTGGCATGGTTTGTCTCTCAAGTATTCCAGCCTTGCCCATTATGCTACCTTGCTTGGTTCCCAAAGCCAAGTATGTTCATGTTCATTTGTATTAGGTGGATTTACATGTTCTTACACTGCTACCTGGGACCTGCTTTTAGCTGCAGTCACTTTTGAGCATACTTTTGCACTGCACAGGTGCAAAAGTAGTACATGCTCACTAGTATATCTGACTTTAAGTGGGTTGTAATCTACTGATGATGATGATGACGACAACGACGACAATGACCCTGGGGTACATGTAATTCAAACAAGCCAGCAATTGTGAGCCTGGCTCAACAGTGGCTACATTGCCTGCTGCTGTGCTGTCACGGTACACATGCAGAACTGTTTGAAATGGGGTTCACTTTGAATTGTGAGCACACTATTGAAATGGACACACCCAAGGAACTTGGCTTTCTCTCTTCCACGGCTAACCAAAATGTCCCCCCAAATGCCACTGTCAGGCTCAGGAGATCCCCATGAGAAGATTGAGGGGATTTGGGGCTGAAGAGGAAGGAGAGAATGTCATGCTCTGCAAGCACAAATCCTTCTGAGAACATTCTGGATGATCCAAAACACTGATTTCAGGTAGTACCCAGTTGCTGCATCTTGAGGGCTCAGGATGAATTAACCTGAAAAGCAAAGCTGAAGAAGTTCCATATTTTATTATTTCTTAGTACATTCTTAGTACATTTTGTCTTTTGCCCTGGATCTTCCATATATGACCTGTAGTACATAGTTCAACACAGACATGATTTTGCTGGTCTTCTCACAACATAATATTTGGGTAGCATGGCATTGGACCCTGACAGAGTAGCTCTATGCTTGAGAGACGGGTTTGTATAAGCAGGTTTTAAAACGCTGCTTCTTTCAACAAAGATGAGAGATTAGGAGTTTATCTTCCCTGAAGTGGACATCTTATTTGATAGGTTGCTCTGCACATCCTCTGATTGGCCAGCATCAACTGAGAGAAAGTATAAGATCAGCTGTTCTGGAGGGAAAAGAGTTCAGTTGTCAGACTGGGGCACATGTTTTTGTCTATAACAGGAGTCTGTTCTGACAGGGTTAGTCAGAAAGATTCTTCTACAGAGAGAAGAGACTTCTTTGCCCTTAGAACTACTCTGAGGGAGAATTGAGATTCTAGGTCCAGAAAGCCACAAGCTACTTTACGTAGACAAAAGTACTGGAAGACAGATTTGGCAAGGGTGACAGGGCAAGTTAGGCTGGCTTCCAATCAAGCCAAGTAGAAAAGGGTTATTGCTTCTTAGGGAAAAGAAGAATAATTCCTGCCAGTAAAAGAAGTTGTGCTCTGAGGAGAACCCAGGGTCTGAAACAGAAGGAATAAACTGTGGACATCTCAGGAGTTAGTAGAAAGCTGTAATTTCTAAAGGGAGAAACCAGATTTCAAAGGGAGAAATCTAGAAACTCTAAGAACAAGCTATTCTCCAGGAAACTCTATTAAGAATTTATTTTATTTTATTATTTATTTAATTTGTACCCCGCCCTCCCCACAAAAGCAGGCTCAGGGCGGCTTACACTGATTAACACGTAAATAACAATTAAAATCCACATAAAATCATCTAAAACAAGTCAATTATAAATAAATCATAAAGTACTGATGATGTTTCATTGATTGCTTAAGATGGTGTCTTGAAGAGTGCCTACCATTTTTTCTGCTCAGTGCTCTTCCTAAACTGAGCGGTGGCAAGAAGCTGTGTTTTTACTATAATATACCAAGCCAAGTATCTCTCACTGAAAAGAACTAGAAAACTCTGAATTTAAACTACAACCATACTCTCTTATATATTCTAAATTCTCAAATCTGTATATATTATAATGTTTTACCTCAGCATTTCTAAATCTTAATATCTCCTATATATTCCCTTCCCGTTAAATCAAATCTTTATTCTGTTTTGAAAGTTACTCTGCCTTGAGTGCCATTTCAGAAGGGTTTAATAATAAGACAAGACAGCTCCTGTATTTCCCCCCAAGCTCCTGTGCTGGGTCAACAACCTAAACAATTATCTGTGCCAGGGTGGGACAGTTCAAGTTAGTAAGACAAAAAAAGACATAAGGGTGACTCAGTCACTGAGGTGAACTAAAGTTTTGGTCATAAAATCTATCTGAGAGTAGGGGAAGAGACAGGGGTCTGTCATAGCTTGGCTCAGTGGTTGGATATTTCTCATATTTAGAGTCTGACATGCAGCACATGGAAATGGCTTCATAGTTCATGAGCGTCAAGGTACCAGAGTATCTGAGATTTCAAGGAGCCCAAGACAATGTCAAGAATTGATGGTGATCAGGTTTTCTGAGGAACAGTATGAGAGCAAGTGGCGAGATGCAACAATCACAGCCAAGCAATGTCCAACAGCCAAGAAACCATAGGCAGAGTAAGGAAGGACAAGCTTACGATCTGTATGGGCAAAGTCTGTTCACAGCTTGATAAGCTGTCCACATTGAAGAGACAGTTTGCAAGGCAGGCCTTTATAGAGCCTGAGAGACCCTGATTGGCCCAGTGTGTCATGTGCCAAGGGGATGCCTGTAGATAGAGTGGAGATGCAGTCCAGATGAGGCTGTTGGATTGCATGGGCCCTTTCCTGCCTCCTATACTCCAGTAGGTCCCATAGCAGAAGTTGTAAGGTGCTGGAACGTGACTAGTCTCAGTCCCTTCTGCCTTACAACAGGGCCAGCAAAGAGCTTGTTATACGCAGTACTAATTCCTCCATGGGATAGGTGTGGGGATTAAGAGTGCAAACATGGTACTCCATTTCTTTCCCTTGTGACTTGGGTCTCAGAAAAGAATGCTAGACCAAATGTTAGCCTAGGTGAGATTCTTCTGGGCTTGTTGGTATTCAGCATAACCATTTGTTCCAATCAGGATTTTGTCTACCTAAAGAAATGTGGGGCCCAGTGCCTTCATTTGGCATGCAGAGGGCATTCTAAAAGCATTAGCTCCATCTCCGTTTACTTGCTTACTGCAATAAAGCATAACCGTGCTTTAAGTTCAATGTAAATCCCAAGTCCAGTGCCTTAAATAAGTCTAATGTTTTAAATCAAGATGATGAATCACTAGAATACATTAGAAGGCTTGGATTCAGCAAATATGGTGCAGAAACCATCTCTTACTCAAGCTCTGTTTCATTCTCTCCACCCCATGTGTAATTCATGAAGCTTTAAACGGTACAGGATTATAGATAGCTCAGCTGACATTTTTACTTTCACTTAGCAGCCTGAATAATTGGAACACTGTGAACATTTGAAATGCTAAAGTAATCATTGCTTTGAATTCATCTTGTGATGTCATAGCAGCCAGTGACTGACATAATAAATTTGAAGTACAAGAAAGCCCAGGGAGAAATGCTGAAAATATTTCTAGTTGTTGTTGTTGTTTTTTAAAAAAGATACGTACACAACAATTAAATGATCTATAACAACTACTAAATCCCCATGTTTTCTTTAATGAAATGCACTTTAAAAGTATGATGTATTGTTATTGTGAATCCACTTGTGGGGAAGGAGTTGTCGTTTCATTTAAATTTTTAGTGCTTTTCCCTCAAAGTCAGAGAGAACTGTACTATGTATGAAAAGAATATCAAATCTCATTAAGACGCTGAAGAAGATTGAGGAAGAGCCACTAAAAGTGTTTGGCCTAGTAAACTGGAGATGCTGTGCCAGCTTCTTAAACATAAAATATGCTATAGTCAGCTGAAGGCTTATAAGCAGGTATTCATTTATGGAAAGAGAGGTTCTGGGGCTTAAGTCGGCCTGGAATCAGCATACGTTGGCCTGAAAATTAGGTTGTCAACCTCCCAGTGAGGCTTGGAGATCTCCTGGATTTACAACTGATCTCCAGACTACAGAGACCAGTGCCCCTGGGGGAAATGGCTGCTTTGCAAGGTGGACTCTGTGGCACTCTACCCACTGAGTTCCTTCCCCTCCTTAAACTCGGCCCTGTCTAAGCTCCTCCCCCAAATCTCCAGGAATTTGCAAACCCGGAGTTGGCAACCCTAAGGAAGCCAAATTTTTCATGAGGAAGGTTTACTCTGTTTAGTCACAGGGGTGGATTGGCCATTAAGGCCACCAGGAAAAGTTCTCTCTACTGTTTGCTATAGAATCAACAGCTGCTGTTGGGAACATGCTTCTCTTGTGCTGTGGTGGACATGTGTGTAATGAGCCCTGGCTGTAGAGACAAGGAGAAGTTTGTCCAGTCACTAAGGACAGCCTGACCTCAGTGACTGGTCAAAGGAAGAATGGTTGCTTTGAGCTTTTATCCGCTATCTCCAAGCAAGACTAACAACTGCAGTTTGCTCTCACACTACTCAGTATTGCTCTGGGGCAATACCAGTTCTTTTTTTTTAATTTATAGTTTTATTAAATTTTTATAAGTAATTGAAGTATTTACATAACTTCTAAAATGTAAGTATAGCTCAATGTATAACCAATAACATTAAAGCCAATAGGAAAGGTATTTGTACTAAATTGGAGCTTGAACGGAAATTAGATTCTACTATACCATGGTTCTTTTACCTTCAGCTGAGTCATTTACTTAATCAAATGGACAATACCAGTTCTGAAGACGTTCATGAGATAGTTAAAAAATTTACATGAACATATGAGATTGCTTCATGCCAAGTCAGATGACTGTTCTATCAAGATTGTCTACTCTGATTGGCAGTGGCTGCCCTGGGTTCCAGGGAGAGGTCTTTCACATTACCTACTACCTTATTTTTAACTGGAAGTGCCAGTGCCATCAAGTCACAGCCAACGTATGGCAATCCTGTAGGGTTTTCAAGGCAAGGCAAGAGATGAACAGAGGTGGTCTGCCATTTCCTGCCTCTGCATAGCAACCCTGGAGTTCCTGGGTTGTCTCCCATCCAAGGACTAACCAGGAGTCCCTGCTTAGCTTCTGAGATCTGACGAGATCAGCTAGTCTGGGCCATCCGCATCAGGGTATTTGTGTACATACATAAAAATAAATACAGTAAATCTCTTGCTTTCCTTCCTCTACACAACCCTAGTTTTATGCAATGTATTATCAGTGGCATTGAAGCACAGTGAAGACAAGCATATGCTTCTGACTTCATATAGATTCTTTGCAAATGTTGTCAGTCATATTGATCCCAACTTTCCTCCCATTTCCCCATTAATTATCATGTCTGTTTGAATAAGCAAGGCTTTGACATGAGATCTTTACAGGAGAGACCTGTTTTGCTCTTTCACTTGCAAATGTGCTCCTTTGCATGAGGTTTGAAGGACTTTTCTCTCCCCATCCATGTCAATGTGCTCCTCACACTCCAGACACAAAAGTCAAATGTTGACAAGTATCCATTGGACTCAAAAGGTATAAAAATCATTAAGAAGTGTTGTCTTCCTTAGTGAAGATGAAGTCAGTAGCTCAAAACCATCCAATAACAATGTCCAGGAAGGTTGTAACAACCTGTGCAAATTTTATCCCAGGTCTGCAGTACTGGAACAAATACTTTAAGAGGACTTGGGCAAACAACCCAAGTTGCATCCTCCAGCAGCTGGTCACCGGACTAAAGACTCATCAGGCTCCTGCACCTCATTCCCTGCCTCAGTTTACTTTGTGGCCCCAAAGAAGAACCTTCTGCTTGATTTCTCCATGTCATGTTTTTGCCTTGTTTTTCTGACACTCTTAGTTTACTCTGTTCTGATCTTAGTTTACTCTGTTCCCTGAAGAATGGTTTAGGATCTGAAATGTGCAATGGTTGGTTTGGTTTGTTATGGAATGTGAAATGACCTGTGGTTTCCAAGGCTGCAATCTGCACAGACTGAAAAGTCATGTTTCAAGATTTAAAGATGAGTGAATGGAATGACCAACAGTGGTGGTTGAAAGTGCTGTCAAGTCACAGTTTACTTATGGCCACCCTGTAGGGTTTCAAGGCAAGAAACTAACAGAGGTGGTTTTCCATGGCCTGCCTCTGCATTACGGACCTGGACTACCTTGGTAGTCTCCCATCCAAATACTAGCCAGGGCTGATCCTGCTTAGCTTTCAAGATCTAGCAAGATCGGGCTAGCCTGGGCTATCCAGGTCATGGCAATTCAACAGCAAAGGTAGACAGGCAATTCTGGATTCAGGGACAGGAAAAATAACCTCATGGTTACTAGGCAACATGACCAAAGAAAGGCCTTCCTCAGATCTGGTGATCAGTCATGTTCTATATGGGAGCAAAATCAATTTCCTGAGCCATCCCAAAGAAAAAAATGATGTTGTT
Organism: Gekko japonicus; assembly: GCF_001447785.1. Classification (NCBI taxonomy): domain Eukaryota; kingdom Metazoa; phylum Chordata; class Lepidosauria; order Squamata; family Gekkonidae; genus Gekko; species Gekko japonicus. Next base: position 709,393 of record NW_015174864.1, on the reverse strand, counting down.
TTGCAGGTCAATACCATTAAATAAACTTTGGGAAACTCTGCTGTTTCTCAGAAGCTTGTTGCCAGAGGTTCTTCAATAAAACCTGTAATGGGGTGTGTGTGTGTAAGGTTCTCTGATCAACAAGCTTCCAACCACCAGTGATTAATGTATGATGATGGGAGAGTTTGAGATATATCCTCCATTCTCCTGAAGACATCCAAATGGTTTGGAAACACTCTGAATCAGTTGTAATTCCATGAGATCTACAGGTTGTACTTGCAGGCTGGCAACCCTGTGTGTTTTAAGTGCCATCAAGTTGCTTTCAACTTATGGAGACCCTATGAATTAATGACCTTCAAAACATCCTATTGTTAACGGCCTTGCTCGGGGTCTTGCAAACTTAGTTTCTGAGATCTGATGAGATCCAGCTATACCACGCCACCTTCCCTCCTCTTGATTTGACCTAGAACCCACTTGTTTGTCTTTTTGGTGGTCCACAGTATCCATAAGACTCTCCTCCAGTACCACATTTCAGTTGACAAACCTAGGAACTGATAATAGCAAAGAGGACTGGAATGAAGTCTACCAGATGAAATGTTGGGAAAACTTCAAGACTCACCTGCAGATTTGGAACCCTAGATAAGAATTCTAGTTAGCCTACCATGATATGCTTGTTCCTATAAAAATTGTATATATATTCGTTCAGTCAACTAAGCTTCCTTTTTTCATCTATAGTAGTATGGTCCAGAAAGGATTTCACCACTTCATCTGCTGTTTGTATGAATTAGACCAGGTTCTGTCCTGTGACAGTTGGTACAGGGACAGGGAGAAGGACTCTGCTTCTTGTCTTACAGTAGTTTCCCAGAGGAGAAGGGGAGGAAGCAGCTCTACAGACCTATCCTTGATATAATATCAACTGGGAAGTAAAGGCATTGGGAAGTCAGGTTGTTAGGTTTGCATATAGGTGAATATAAGGGTGCAGAAGGAGGAAGAGGAGGAGAAGATTGGATTTATACCCCACCCTTCACTCAGAGTCTCAGAGCGGCTTACAAGCTCCTTTCCCTTCCCCTCCCCACAACAAACAACCTGTGAGGTAGGCGGGACTGAGAGAACTCTGAGAGAGCTGCTCTTTCAAGAACAGGTCTGACAGAACTATGGCTTGCCCAAGGTCATCCAGCAGCTAAGTCTGCACACGTAACCACTACACCAAACTGGCTCCATGTGGAGGCTGGAGATCCCCTGGAATTACAACTGACCTCCAGATAACGAGGATCAGTCCCCCTGGAGAAAATGGCTTCTTTGGAGGGTGGAGTCTATGGCCTTAGACCCTGTTGAGGTCCCTCCCCTTCCCAAACTCCACCCTCCCCAGACTCCACCCCTAAAATATCCAGGAATTTCCCAACCCAGAATTTCCCAACCCTGGAGAATGTGGAATTCCTAGTTTCATTGGTATGAAAGAGAATGGCGTGAGTATGGGGAACCATGATTGGTAATCTGTATTTTTACCAATCACTGTCAAGGTCTGGAAAGAGTATCAATAGGAATGATAAAAATAGAGTGTGATAAGTCAAGGAAGGATTGCTAAAATATTGCAAACCTGCCTGCCCCATTTTTCTATTGGTTGTTTATCCTGTCCTTTCTACCGGGAGCTCAGAGTTCTCCTGCCTCCATTTAACCCTCACAGCAACCCTGTGAGGTAAATTCAGCTGAGCAAATGAGTCACTGGCTCAAGGTCATAGAATCATAGGATCCTAGAGTGGGAAGGGACCTCTAGGGCCATCTAGTCCATCCCCCTGCACAATACAATAAATACATAAGTTTTATGGCTGAGCAGATTTTGGAGCCCAGGTTTTCCAAACCCTAGTCTGAGACTCTAACCAGTAAACCACTCTGGCTGTCTGACATTTCAATAAATAGAAATAAAGACATAGATACTTATACACATTATAAAAATGTCTGTTATTCATTTTAATATAAAAGTATCACAAATAAACTGATTGATCCTGGAAATCAGAATAATATGACCTTTCCCCATTTATCCTTGCCTCTTTTTGTTTCTCTGGTACATCTTATCTATGTTTATATTGCCATATTTTAAGCAATAGTTAGTAAGTCAGGGGCACAACTCATCCTGGCATGTGCACATTCCCTGAAAGCAGAGGAACTGAGATGGGGTTCAGTATACTCGGATCGTCTCAGAGGTTCAGAGAGGCCTGGGTCACATCCAGCTAAAAAGTAAAATGACAGTACATGGTACACATAAAAGCATGCCACAAAACTTAACAAATACAAAAAACTTAACAAGTATCTGATTTGACACTCCCTTTGAGACTGACATGCAGGCCCCATGACCCTTTCTCTCACTAGCTTTGTGTACATTTCCTTCCTCTCCCCCCAGTGTTGTCTTTTTGAGCCTGGACTTCTGCCTGGGCAAGAAGGATAGCTAGCTGGAGATGAGGTGCACATGGACCTCCTATTCTCAAGAATTACCTAGAGACCTGAATAGCCCAGGCAAGCCCGATCTTGTCAGATCTCAGAAGCTAAGCAGGGTCAACTCTGGCAAGTGCTTGGAGACCTCCTTGAAATACTAGAGGTGGGAGGCAGGGCAGGCTTTATTCAGCCCACCTCTCTGAATATCTTCCAGGCCCCCCAGTAGGGGTCAGTCACCAGAGGTCACCATGACTTCCAGCTCTGTGTGCACACACACATGCACATATGAAAAATACAACAAAAATTCCCTAGATACATGCACAGTAGGGCTGACAACCTCCAGGTATGGCCTGGGTATCTCACATTACAACTGAGCTCCAGATGACAGCTCCCCTGGAGAAAACGGCAGCTTTTTAGGGTGGGCTTTATGGTATTATATCCCTCTAAGGTCCTTCCCCTCCCCCATTCCCATCTGCCCCAGGCTCTATCCATAAAGGTCCAACCTGGAGTTGGCAACGCTAACATACAGGGTGTCATAGGTCAGGCAGAACCAAGGGTGGGTTTCTGGAAGACAGTCAGAGTCCAAGCAATGGAGGCCAAGTCAGGAGTCCAGTCCAGGAGTTCAGAGCCAAGACAGCCATCACCAAGGGGTTGTCCAAGAGACATAGTCAAGCAGTCCAAGAGTTACTCATGAGCAGGAGTCAAGCAGAGCCAAAGGCCATAATCAGAAGCCAGTCCAAAGGTCACACAAGCAAGGCAAGTTCCAAGACTGGGGCCACAGAATGGGTAGTGGAATGTCTTGTTGCTTCCACACCTAACAGCCTCCCTTGGCTGTTTTTTATAGGCATTTGTCTAAGGGTCCAATTTGCAGCCAGCTGCCCAGGAGTAATTCTGCAACTACTCAAGCAGTTGGCATCAGGCCAAGAGGTGAGCACTCTACCATCTCTCTTGTAGTTCTGCTCGCAGCCTTTGTCTGCAGTGCTCAAAGGGTGTGGGTGATGCTGGAGGGCTGGGAACGATCAGTCTCGTTTCACCTGTAGGCCCAGGGCGGGAGACTGTCCATGGGTCTGCACCAGCTGTTGGCTGTGAATCCTGATCAGCCTGCAGTCCTGCCTCCTGCCTGCTGACTTCTGCTGACTCAGAGCTGGCTACACATGGCTCCTCTTCTCCTGAGGAGCCCTCAGTGAGCCCTGATTGACCCCTGACACAGAGATGGAAGGGGCCATCAGGATTCAAATACCAGTCTCCGCATGTGCAGGCAGTTAGACTATGCTCAGAAGGGCCGTATCCTAAATTAGCAAGGTGCAATCCAGCTAAGCTCTTTGAAAATACATTGAATTGAATAGAAGAGACTGAAAGAGATGCCTCACCGATATCGATGGCACACCAAAATACTGCACTCTTTGGCAGGACTAGGACTAGGTCAGTTTGTCGACCTCTGTCTTGGATCCACTGAGATTTGTTGCTCCTACAAATGTTCCAATGTTCCAGCTTCAGCTGGCTGGCCTGCCTTCAGCCTCTGACCCAGGCCAGAAGCCAGCCAGATGTAGAGACTTGACAGCCATAAACCTCCAGGTTCCTCTCACTCTTTACCTATCTGTTTTTTATTAATTTTTTTCCTTTGCTACAGTCTGCGTCACTTTTCCAATTGCTTCAGCAACCTGTGAGCTAAAGTGCTGCCTAATGAGAGTGGAAACTTGAATGTATGTTTACTGTACGTGAGTGACAGAGAAAAAGAGGGGGGGGGATCCCTTTTTTGACCCACAGCACATGTTTGCATTAGAAAAAGAGAGCGCTGAGAAAAGAAAGGCAGAATAATATAATACCACAATTACATCTCACAACAGATGTTTCCATTAGTTTTTTTTAAAAGAATACTAACAAAAGCACCTTGCCATTTAGCATACAGATGTAGGGCTTCCGCACCCTGCAAAATCTTTATTTAACAGAGTTTTTTTTTTCTAAACGAGAGGCATAGAGGTTTATTCTACCTTCACTGTAGTTTCGATTGTGAGTTCCATTATCACGAAAGGAAGCTTACATGCGTAAATCTTCCTCACATTGATGGGAAAATAGACACCCGCAGCTGGAAGTATGAGTTACAAAGGCCCCTCCTTACGAGAATAATTCGCTCAGGATAAAGGAGGAAAATAAGTAAAACAAAAAGGAACAGTGTGACAACAGAGGCCAGACAATGCCGTGGCTGAACCTGGAGCAGTACTTTTAAATGACAGCTCATCGAGGAGGCCATTAAATAATTTTTGGGAGGGTGAACTTAATGAGGAACTTAACATGCAATTGGCCGAAATAACATGTCATAGTAACCTAATAAGAGGCACATTCTGTTGGCTATGGAATTCATTTGGAAGGACTGCATATTAGTCATACAGAATATCTGACAGCTGGGAAGAAGCCTAGTTCAGTAAGATATCATCATTTTCTCTCATAGTAAAGTTTATGGATGAGCATCTGTCAGAAAAGCAGTGAAACACACAAGAGCAGGGCTTCTGAATATTCTGAGTACTCCTTTAGATACTCAGGGAACATATTAGTTTCTAAGGATTGGCTCCAGACAGCTTTTTCCATCAATCCTGCCTAACTACAGCTCCTTACGCAGACTGTTTTGTACATGCAGATCCCACAATCCACTGCATTGCTCTGTTAGTGGTCAAAGGGGACCCCTCCTCTTCATTACCAGAAGATTTCTTTCTTTCTTTCCTGCCTTTCTCACTGGGACTCAAGGTAGATAACAGAGAATCGGTCAATGCAATCAACAGGATGGGATATACAGTAAACAATGAAATAGGATTTGGATTGCAGAAAACTGGAACCAACCCAAAATCTGAAACAAAGCATAAATATTAGCATAATATGTTAAACAATGTCAAAAATTACGCAGTAGGAGCCTACTTACAGCAACAATAGACCATACGAACTATGCACAGTAGCTTCTGGTTGGGTAGCAGCGGTTTCTTCATTGGCTGGCATCCTTCCTCTCTCCCCCCACCCCCATGTTCTGACTTTCCCTCTCCCCCTGCCCAGAAAATTGCCAGGAGGTCCAGAACTGGGATAAAAAAATTTATAGGACACCATCTTGGATTTTTTTTAATTCTGATTCTTTAGTGTTTATTAAACTGTATATTGAATTTTAATGTTTTGTATATTTTATGGTATTATGGCCCTCTGTGTAGCCTGGTGTAAGCTAGGATAGAGTGATTAATAAATCAAACAATAATAATAATAGCCCACAATCCCTAACCCAGACATATTTCTGAATTATTTTGTTACAATACAGCCAGGGATGGTTCCAGATTTTGGGGAACCCTGGGCAAAGAGTTCCAAGGGCCCCTCAGCCCTCCTCAGCCCACCACCAGGCACTCATACCCTCATCCCACCCCACTCATGAGCATACCTTTCTCCTTTCCATGTCTGCTCATAAGCCCTCCTTCTGCCCGTGCTCACAGCTGCCTGCAGACCTTTCCCCAGAGGCACTGGGCAGTGCATGCAGTAGAGAGCATGGGTGGTAAAGCGCTACCAAGTAAGTGAGCAGGGGGTGCTAGCAGCCATGGGGCCTTCCAGAAACGCTGGGCCACAGCTGCTGTCCCACCTCAGAGTATGCTGATGCCATCCCTGAGTATGGCCCTATTTCCTGTGGTGAAAAGCCTTCCTGAATAGTTCAGTTTTGCAGTCTGTGGAATGCTAGAAGAATGGGAACCTTCCTGACTTCACCAGGCAGACCACCACATAAAGTGGGAGCTATAACAGTGCATGGGTACAAGCAGTTGTTGATTTTGCCCATTTGCAAGTTGGCCTCTGCAGAGGGCCCTACTCCAATGAGCAAAGCTGTAGTAGCAGATCCATTCCATGTTTTACAAAAGTACGCCCCCACACTCACATACAAACCTATCCTGAAGAGCACCGACCATGATCATTGTCCTCAGAATAGTGAGAGTAGATGGTGGCCAGTTCATGGGCATGGGGAAAAAGAACTCCATCCCCTGAGAACTTATAGTTGCCCCCCACTGGAGGATTTGGGTTGGGAGATCTTTACTCCTCCCCCCGCCGATGCATAGTTCTTTGCTGTCCATGACTTGTAATCTTTATTATTGGTTTACTTTCTCTTTACTCAAAAGACTGGGAAAGCTGTAAAAGAATCTCAAGAATCACAAGCATTGTACTCCAAGTGAGTGGGCAAGTGTACTGCAAGTCAAGCAAAATGGGGCAACAGTTGAAAGCCAGGGAACCATCTCAGTCCATTAGGAGAAAAAATCCAAATTGGGAAGGCAAACAATAAAATTTTAGGACCAACCGCAATTGACAATGTGGTGAATGACATAAGAACATAAGAGAAGCTAATGTTGGATCAGGCCAATAGTCCATCCAGTCCAACACTGTCACACAGTGGCCAAAAATACCTGGTGGAATCAAGAGGTCCAGCAGTGGGGCCAGGACACTAGAGGCCCTCCAACTATTGCCCCCCCAAGCACCAAGAATATAGTACATCACCTGCCCCAGCCTGTGAGTTCCTACCTATACCTTGTGGCTAATAGCCACTGATGGACCTCTGCTCCATATGTTTATCCAGTTCCCTCTTGAAGCTGTCCATGTTTGTAGCCACCACCACCTCCTGTGGCAGTGAATTCCGTGTGTTAATCACTCTTTGGGTGAAGTACTTCCTTTTATCTGTTCTAACCCGACTGCTCAGCAATTTCATGGAGTGCCCACGAGTTCTTGTATTGTGAGAAAGGGAAAAAAGTATTTCTTTCTCAACCTGCTCTATCCCATGCAAAATCTTATAAACCTCGATCATGTCACCCCTTAGCCGTTGTTTCTCTAAGCTAAAGAGCCCCAAGCACTTTAACCTTTCTTCATAGGGAAAGTGTTCCGACCCTTTTATCATTCTAGTTGCCCTTTTCTGCACTTTTTCCAATGCTATAATATCCTTTTTGAGGTGTGATGACCAGAAATGTATACAGTACTCCAAATGAGGACGTACCATCGATTTATACAGGGGCATTATGATACTGGCTGATTTATTTTCAATTCCCTTTAGAATTCAGAATTCAATTCCCTTCAGAATTCACTGCCACAGGAAGTGGTGGCGGCTACAAGCATGGACGGCTTCAAAAGGGAATTAGATAAGCATATGGAGCAGAGGTCCATCAGTGGCTATTAGCCACAAGGTATAGATAGGGACTCTGGGGCAAGTGATGCTCTGTCATCTTGGTGCTTGGGGGGGGTCAACAGT